>NC_133459.1:67122500-67425530 GCF_048565385.1 Saimiri boliviensis
TGCAATAAATCTTGGAGAAAATAAATAAGGGAGCCGGGCGCAGTGGCTCACACCTGTAAATTCCAGCACTTTGGGAGGTTGAGGCAGGTGAATCACCTGAGGTCAGGAATTCGAGACCAGCCTGACCAATATAGTGAAATCCCGTCTCTACTAAAAATACAAAAATTAACTAGGCATGGTGGCATGCACCCATAGTCTCAGCTACTTGCGAGGCTGAGACAGGAGAATTGCTTGAATCCAGGAGGCGGAGGTTGCAGTGAGCCGACATTGTAACACTACACTCCAGCCTTGCTCCAACCGAGCAAGACTCCATTTCATAAGGAAAAGAAAAGAAAAGAAAAGAAAGCAAGGGGAACATTTTGGGATCAATGAGCTATTATCTCCCCAACCAAAGCCTTGAGAATGAGAATCTCCATTGGTTAGAGTACATGGCAATTACTCTTTCTCCAAATGGAGTGAAGGAGTGGGTAAATTTGAGGACCAGGAATAAATGTGAGTGTTTGGTAGCCACTTCACTACTTCTTCAATGTGTAGACTCTGAAAGCGTGTTAAGGAGAAATAAGGAAAGGAAAAGCGTCTTATACGATGTAATTTTACACATCATTGGGTTTTTCCTCACATTTTCTGGGTAGAACAGAATGCTATATCCCCTTCAAGAGGTATTTCCTCTCTGGCCTAGTTATGTTTCTTTTTCTTTACTACGTTAACAGTCGTACAAGCACCTTATGCAATTTCAGTGAATTGTTGCTCAGATCAATCAATACAGTTCCAGTACCGACAATTTCTCAAAGCACATACCCCTTTAAAGTCACCTTGTGAACAATTCTGCACAAGCCTCATTTAAGGCTCCCTTGAAATTTAAGTACTCTGTAGGAACGATGATGCCTAATCGATTTTCCACAGCAAATTGACCCCCTCAGACCTTGGGCAAGCATTGGAGCTTGCCATAATAAACTGAAATGGGAGCCTTTAGGATAAATGGTTGTGGGGATGAGGGGAGAAGATTCAGAGGGTGCTGACCTGCATTGGAGAATGCTGACTCATTCGTCCTCCCAAATAGCCAGTTAGCATGGAAACTCTCATAGTGGCAAAAGAAATAACCGAAATGCCTGTATTTCTTCTTTTGCTGAAAACTCCAGGCTCTTTAGTTCACATTTTCTTGATATTTTGCCCTCAACATCGAGAATACAACTAGGTATGCTTATCATATTTTTAAGTAAAATGGAAGGTTTTATTTCCCTTCCTTTACAAGAGGAACATACTCATTAAAAAAGTATAACCTACAGAAAGGCCAAAAGAAGCAGAGAACATTCTGCCATGTTCTTAACACACAGAAATAATTATCGTTTCTTTATAGTTTGGAGAGTCCTTTTTCTCCCTAGAAGTAAATTTTTGAATATATGAAAAAAATACAGTTTTAAGCCTATTATTTCTAGAATTTGATTGCTTGCTTTTTCCTCTAGCATAAGGTAAAGGTATTGAAAATTCACTGTCAACATTCATTGTAAATATTGTGTTTGATTATAGCCCAATATTTTATTGAATAGTGTGATTTAATTATCTTTTACTATGGGATATTCAAGTTATTTTCAGTTATTTCAAATTTAGACTATGATAAAGATAGTATTTCAAAGTAGTGGGCAAATGAAAATAATATTCTGAACACCATTATCCCAAAATGGATACCACAAATTAGATTACACTTCTTAACTTTTTTCTCAGATGAAGTGATTATTTCATATTTAAAATGGTATACAAAAAGGGCTAGCAGAAGATAGGATGAATGTAAGAGTGAATTATTATATAATCTTGGTATAAGAGGGAATTTCTAAGAAACAAAGCAGAAGTCACAAAGAAAATATTTAGTATATTTAACCTTACAGAATTTAAAGGCTGCTTTTAAATATGGATACATACATAATGGTGAAGGAACTATGACAAACCACACTATCTAAAAGACTTAGAAATAAATAATTAAAAAGACAAAAAAAGGACATAAAATGGTCTAAAGTTTATGCATAGACGATACACCACAGAAAAGATGAGAAACATTTTAAATGGTCATATATCATAGTAACAAAAGACATGTAAAAACATGTTGTTTTATCTAAACACTAGTAACATCTTGTGCTGTCATAACTGTGGGGAAATAGGTATTTCCAAGCACACAGGAGCTGATACAACTTCCCTACAAGATACTTTAACAATATAAATCAAAGACCCTAAATATTGGATACTTTCAAGAAATTGGGCCAGGCATAGTGACTCACACCTATAATCCTAGCACTCTGTGATGCTAAGATGGGAGGATTGCTTGAGGCCAGGAGCTGGAAACCGGTCTGGTCAACATAGTGAACTGTTCCACAAAAGAAAAATACCAAAATTAGCTGAGTCTGGTGGTGCACTCCTGTAGTCCTAGCTGTTCAGGAGGCTGTTGCAGGAGGACTGCTTGAGCCTAGGAGATCAAAGCTGCAGTGAGCCATGATTGTGCCACTGCATCCCAGCCTGGTGACAGAGCAAGATCCTGTCTCAAAAAAAGAAAAAGAAAAAAGAAATTGAACTTCTTGTATTGATTCTAAGCATGCAATTAAGGAAGTGTCCATAGGTATGTACACATAGATTTCTCCATGTTGTATATAATTCATAAAGAGTAGAGTGTAACCTAAATGTCTAGTCAACACTAGATTTTTAAAAAACGCATTGGCATGATCTTTTAATAGAAAGCCATGCGATTCCTAAGTAAAACGATGTACATTTATATATTACAGTATTATGGAATTGAAAAGAATTACATTTTAATGAGAAAAAACCATTATTAAAGAAAATGTTATTTTATGGTAATCTGTTTTTTGCATATATTTATGTTTCTGATCACTTTGAAAACGTCTGAAGGAATCAGCCAGGAAATGTTAACAACAGTTATTTCTGGGGAATGAGATTTTGGCTGACATAACTTTACATACCTCCCTCAATCTATATTTTCTGTTTTTTGTTTTATGAGAATCATGTATTTCTTAGTATATACTTGTTTAATAAAAATATGTAACAAATACTTAAATCCATGTATTCAGCTGGGCATGGTGGCTCACACCTGTAATCCCAGCACTTAGAGAGGCCAGGGTGGGCGGATCAAGAGGTCAGGAGTTCAAAACCAGCCTGGCCAACACGGTGAAACCCTGTCTCTACTAAAAATACAAAAGTTAGCTGGGCATGGTGGCACTAACCTGTAGTCCCAGCTACTCAGGAGGCTGAGGCAGAAGAATTGCTTGAACCCAGGAGGTGGATGTTGCAGTGAGCCAAGATCGCACCATTGTACTCCAGCCTGGGTGACAGAGTGAGACTCTGTCTCAAAAAAATTCATATATTCTTAAGTATAATTATATTTATTATATTTTACCTTAGGATACATAATTAGAATTGAGAAGTTCAGTTCAAAAGGCATGAATATTTTTAATTTTTTTGACATATATTGCAAAAGATGTATCAACATAGCAACTCCAGAAACAGTACCATAAAAGTGCCCTTTTTTTTTTTTTACCATATTTACTCTTGCCATCATAGGTGAAGTGATTATTAGTGAGAGTACGTTTTCATATTTTAAAATGTTTGTTAAGCAGTAGAATTTTCACTGTTGAAAATTGTTTCTTGGAAGGCATATTTGAAAAACCATAACCAGAGAGCTTTTATTAGAGGCAGTAAGTTTTTAGATCATTATAAAAGGCCACATTAATTCCTTGGTCTATGGGGTGATAGTTATTCTAGGAGGGAGAGCAAACTGGAAGGCTCTGGAACTTCCTCACCCCAAGAAAGATATTTAAAACAAAACAACCACCACCTCATCCTGAGGAAGAGTTCCTACCCTAAGGCCTTTAAGGTTTGCAGAGATGATCCTGTTAATCCACCATTTAACACACCATGATTGCCCTGAAAAAGCAGACGGGTCTTGGAGGGTGACAGTGGACTCTCATGATCTTGAACCAGTAGTTGTTCCAATTGGAGCTGCTGTGCCAAATGTGATATCTTTGCTAAAGTAGATTAATCCTGCCTCAGGACATAATATGTGTCCACTGATCTTGTGAATACGTTCTTTTCCATTTCTATCAGGAGGAAGGAACAGAAGCAATTTTCATTCACATGGGATGGAAAACATTTTACATTTATGATTTTGCCCCAGAGCTATGCTAACTCACTGGGCCTGTCCTAATATAATCCAAAGGGATCTGGATTGTCTGAACATTCCACAGAATATCAGTTTAGTTCACTGAATCAGAGGCATCATGTTTATGCAATCAAATAAGAAAGAAGGGGAAAGTACCTTAGAGGTACTTCGGAGAGTAGAAGAGAAATCTTAGGAAGCATCCTTACAGATTAATGACATTTTTAGAGGCTCAGTGTTCTAGGGCATGCCACAATATCCCCTCACATGAAAGAAAAAATATTATTTTGATTTTTTCACAACTAGGAAGGACAACATTGGGTAGACATTTCTGGGTTCTAGAAGCATATATTTAACACTTGAAAATATGGCTCTATTGAATGAGTCCAGAGCAATAAAGCCCTCTGCACCTGATATAGGCTATAATGTAGGCAGCTCTGACATTTGGGCCATATGTTTGGATAGTTCATATAGCATTAGGGATACCTATGATGAGAACAATGCTATGTGGAGTTTATAGCAAGCTGTGGTTTAAAAAACTACAATACAGACCTTGTGTGTTCTAAAGAAAAAAGTCATGTACTCTGCTGCAATGGATTACAAACATTTTGATAGACCACTCATAACAGGCTACTGCACCCTGATAAAGACAGAGCTCCCCACCATGAGCCATTGTGCACCATTTGAACAGAACAGCTCATCAGAAGCTAGATTCTTTTTTTTTTTTTTTTTGAGATGGAATCTTGCTCTGTCGTCAGGCTGGAGTGCAGTGGCACAATCTTGGCTCACTGCAGCCTCTGCCACCTGGGTTCAAGCGATTCTTCCACCTCAGCCTCCCAAGTAGCTGGGACCACAGGCATGTGCCATCATGCCCGGCTAATTTTTGCATTTTTAGTAGAGACGGGGTTTCACCATTGCCAGGATGGTCTCGATCTCTTGACCTCGTGATCCGCCCACCTCAGCCCCTCAAAGTGCTGGGATTACAGGTGTGAGCCACTGCGCCTGGCCAGAAGCTAGATTATATCAGGCCCACAAGTCATATAGCTGGGCAGATCCAGCCAAGAATGAAGTCACTTTGAGGAGCACCAGGCAAGACCTCAGGAGTCATATGGAATGGAGGACTGAAACTGACCAGAACTGGCCAGCCTACTGATTAAGTAAGAACACTTTAGTCATAATCGAAGACCCTGTCATCTATCATGAAAGATAGAATTCTGACAATAAATGAACTAGTACGTTGTCCTGAAAATGCTTATGAATCACCTATCAAACTTCTACTATTCAAATGAGTGGTGTCATTTTTCTAAGACTTGATATATGAATTGTTTATATTGTGAGAATGACTCTCAGTCACTCTAGGGTGACACTGGCACTTAATAAGATGTTGCATATACTGCCTACCTCTAATATTCTTTATATACCTTCTTGTTTAATTGCTCCACCACAGTTATCATCATCTAACATGTTATATACTATTTATCTTGTTTATTGTCTCTCTCACACCAGAATGTAAACTCAACAGGAGGAATGATTTCTGTCTATTTTGGTAACTGAACCTAAGACTGCACTTAGCATCCAGCAATTGCTCAATAAATATCTTCTGAATGAATGAAAGCTATATAGGAGTCTAGTGCAGTATCCTACTTCTGTTTTGTCTGGTTAATAGGGTTATATTAATACGTTGAACTTGGAATGAAATAAAATGGATTCTCCAGTTACAGCAATAGCTGGGAGTTACAGTAGTAACTGGGAGAGGTGGAGAAGCTGCTTTATGAAGGTGTTAACTATTTTCTGACTGTTTTATTTATTCATTTGTTCTTAGAGGCAGGGACTCACTCCATTGCCAAGGCTGGAGGGCAGTGGCATGATCATAGCTCACGGCAGCCTCCAACTCCTGGGCTCAAGTGACCCTCCCATCTCAGCTTCCAGAGTAGCTGGGACTATAGGGATGCCATCATGCCCAGTTTTGTAATTTTTTTTGTAAAGACGGGGTCTGTCTATGTTGCCCAGGCTGGTCTCAAACTCCAGGGCTTATGTAACCCTCCTGCCTTGGCCTCCCAAAGTGCTTAGATTACAGGTGTGAGCCACTGTGCCCAGCTGGCTTTCTATTTGTTTATGTCATTTCTTGAGGGGACAGCAGTGGCCCTGGTTAACCATAGAGCCAGCTCTAGGCTACTTTCTTTATAACAGGAAAAACCCAAAGTAGGAAAATTCTGACCTTTCAGGTGATTTTGAAGTTCTCCATTTGGTGAAGAAACACAGGGGCAGAGGCTGTTCCTACTGGTTTGAGGTTGCAACCTTTGAAAGTCATGCCATGGATGTGCAGCCTGGACTAGCTTCTCTCTGGATATTGGGAAATAGTCTTTCACTTTTGCTTTTTATTCTTCTCTGGTGTCTCTCTCTTCTTTGAACTGGTATATCTTCACCCTCCAAGTGAGAGATAGGTATTTGGTAGTAGAGAGATAGGTAGTGGGAGATGGGCTCAAGGGTGAGCAAAGGAGAAGTTACAGTTTGGTCAGCATGTGAACATGACAAAAATGGTGTGTGGATTCTGCTCAACTTACTAACAGATGCAAGGTAGAATGGCAAAAAGGAAATTATTTTTGTCCAACAGCATGCCTGAAGGCAAAATAATTTATGGTGATCAAGAGACTATACATGTCTCAAAGAATAGGTAATTAATAATGATGTTTCTATACTCTTAGAATCAGACTAGAATTCAGTGGTTTCTGGGAATTACAACAGCTACGTTTTACCCACATTCAAATTAAATTCATACCAGCGTTAAGCTAAGAGAAACGGTATTTGCCAATTTATTATTACAAATGGTCACATATCTACTTTTTATCTTAGGAAATTTCTTGCCATGACAAAGCAATGGAACCATATTTAAGCGATAATTTTTTAAAAGAATTTAAGGACTTGCTTAGGCTTGTTTTATTGATCCAGTATTAGGCCATGGCTCCAGAGTGCTTATATATATATATATATGTATATATATATATATATATATATATATATATATATATATATATACGTATATATATGTATATATATATAATGTGTATTTTTTAAATTTAATTTAATTCTATTTTAAGTTCTGGGATACATGTACAGAGCGTGCAGGTTTGTTACATAGGTAAACACATGCTATGGTGCACCTATTAACCTACCACCTAGGTATGAAGTCCCATATGCATTAGCCATTTTTCCTGATGCTCTCCCTCCCCACCGACCCCCTGAGAGGCCTCAGTGTGTGTTGTTCCCCTCTCTGTGTCCATGTGTTCCAATTGTTCAGGTCCCACTTATCAGTGAGTGCATGCAGTGTTTAGTTTTTCTGTGTTAGTTTGCTGAGGATAATGGCTTCCAGCTCTATCCGTGTCCCTGCAAAGCACATTTTCTCATTTCTTTTTATGGATGCATAGTATTCCACGGTGTATATGTACAACATTTTCTTTATCCAGTCTATTATTTATGGGCATTTGGATTGATTCCATGTCTTTGCTATTGCGAATAGTGCTGTAATTAATATATGCATGCATGTATCTTTATAATAGAATAATTTATATTCCTTTGGGTATATACTCAGTAATGGGATTGCTGGGTCAAATGGTATTTCTGGTTCTAGGTCTTTGAGGAATCACCACACTGTCTTTCACAATGATTAAACCAATTTACATTTTCTAGGTAAGAATTTTTAAATAATATTGCATTCCATTTCCAAATTTAAAAAAAAAGAGTAAAATTAATCTAAATTAATCCAAGTTCTTCATAAAGTCTTCTATTTCAATATGGTTATATAAACTGCCATGCTATTCCATTAGAATATAATCACTTGAAATTCATTTTCTACTGAGGATTCATTACGAATGATGAAATTATTCCTAAGTACTATCACTAGAGTGAATCAAAGTGAATATTTGAACCTTTAGTGTCTAAAATAAGTATTTTTTTTCTAATTTGTCAAAATGCAAGAATTTGTAGCATGACACATGAGGGAGTTGATTTAGCACAAAAATACTGACTTTTGCATCCTGTGAATTTTACCTAGAAGGAAATGTGGGATGATCTGAACTGCATTCTATTCTATTCAAATTCTAGCTGTCTTTTCATAATGAATGACATGATACCAACAGGATCTGCCACTGATTGACCACTAGTAAATGCCAGAAACTTAATGAGGTAACTATATATATATATATGCACATACACACATGAGTAAATTAAACTATATACATTTATGATATATAAATTAAACTATATATCATAATAAATTATGTATAGTTTATTCTTTATACATTCTGCTATGAATGCAACTATGAACAGCTGGTGTTACCATCTCCATTTTATGGTTGAGGAAACTGAGGATCAAATAATTTACATAATTGTATCCCAAGATTATGCAATCAGTAAGTGTGATTGGTCTCATATTCCAAGGCCAGTTTGTCCAACAATAAAGACTGTCCTCACCAATATTATGCTTGGCAGCTTGTTACTACAGTGGTGTCATTTTCTGACAGCTATACCATTGTTTAATGTTTACCTGGAAGTATCTGGAAAGGTGCCAGCAAAGTATCCCATCACTTTCCTGTCCCCTTTTTAAAACAGCTTCTTCATCCTATGAGCTAAATGGTTTTTAAAAATAAACAATGACAAAGTTCAGATATACTACATACAAAAAAAGATTTATGTTCACTTGAAGGACACCATAGAATTTTAACAAGTCAAGGTGTACATGAGTCTTCTGAGATATAAAGACTTGAGTTTCAATCACAGGTTTGCCACTTATTGGTTGTGAGTCCTTGTTTGGTATTCTGGTCACTTGCCTGTTTGCTCTTTTATCTTTTCCTTGTACTTTCTCTGCTCTATTTGGTATTGCAGGGCACTGACTTCATTAAACTGCATTTCACAGGCTCTTTTGCCTATTGGATTCTAGCTAGGATCAACAAATGGAGGGCACTGGAAGAGAAAGGAAAGATGAAATAAGAAGAAAGTTTGTTTCTTTCTCTCCCACTGTCTTTGCTACAGTTAGTCCTTGGGCAGTGGCTCCATCTTCTTTGTAATTTATAGTTCCTGCACTGTAGTGATTGTAGCTTATATCAGGCCATTCAAACACTCGGAGTCTGATAATAACACCTATTCCTTGGCCCTTCAGTCCTAGGGCTGATGATGGCTTTTTGCTATTTCTGAGTTCTGAGTTGCTTTGCTACCTCTTATTTGCTTTTTCAGCTCTACCAACCCCTATGAGGATAGTTCTCCATATTAAATATTTCCTACTAAGCTACTTATTGTGAATTCTGATTTGCTAACTGAAACTGACATAGCATGGCCATTCAACTTTACTGAGACTCAGTTTCTTTATTTACAAAATAAGAATGACGACAACTTGCAAGTTACAATCCTTAGCTAGAATAAATAAGGAAAAAAGACATATTAGTAAAATCAATAATGAAAAAGGAGATATTATAACAGATGCCTCAGATATAAAAAGGATCATAAGAGACCATTATAAATAATTATATGCCAAAAATTATATAATCATAAAGAAATACATTCCTAAAAACATACAATTTATCAAAACTGTATCAAGAAGAAATAGGAGCCCTGAACAGACTAATAACTTATTTGTTATTAAGAGTTAAGCTGCAAACAAAACCTCTCAACAAAGAAAAGCTCATAACTAGAGAGTTTTACAGGTGAATCCTGTAAAACCTTTAAATAATTAATAACAATTCTTCTTAAAGTCTTCTGTAAAATAGTAAAGGAGAAAACACTTCCAAACGCATTTTATGAAGCCGACATCACTCTGATCAAAAACACCACAAAAGAGCCATATAGTCCAATATAACTGATGAACATAGATACATAATTTCTCAAAAAAATACTACTAGCCAATTAGATTCAACAGCACAGGAAACAAATTATCACCATGACACATTGTGATTTATCTCTGGGATTCAAGTTTGTTTTAACATATGCAAATTTGCCAATATGCTATACTGCATTAACAAAATGAAAATTAGAAACCACACCACCATCTCAATAGATACAGAAAAAGCATTAACAAAGTTCAGTATTTATTCATGATAAAAACTCTCAACAAAAGAGGTATATAAACAATATACCCCAACACAATAAGGGCCATTCATGGAAAACCCACAGCTAACTTCACAATCAATGGGTAAATATTGAATGCTTTTCTTTTAATTAGTAGCAAGGCATGGATGCCCTCTCCTACCACTTCTATTTGACATTGTACTGGAAGTCCTAGCCAAAGCAATCAGATAAGAAATAAACAAATGCCATCCAACTCAGAAAGGAAAGAGTAAAATTATCTGTTTATAGACGGTAAGACCTTATATATAGAAAATTCTAAAGACACCATTAAAAACTATTAAAATGAATATATCAATTGAGTAAAGTTACAAGAAACAAAATTACATGCAGAAATCAATAACATTTCTTTACACTAGTACCAAACGATTCAAAAAAGGATTTTTTTAAATTAAAAAAACCACACTTATAATAGTATCAAAAAGAATAACATACTTAGGAATAAATTAAACCAAAGACACAAAAGATATGTTTATCGAAAACTATAAAACATTAATGGAAAAAATGGAAGAAGATACCAATTAATGGAAATATATCTTTTGTTCATAGATTGGAAGAATTAATATTGTTAAAATAAGCTTATTTTCCAAAGAAATCTGTAGAACAGGTTCAATGAAATCCATGTCAAAATTCCAATGGCATTTTTCACAGAAATGGGGGAAACCATTTTTAAATCCTAACTGAAAGTCTGGGTCAGTGAAAGCGATCACTTCTGTTTTCAGGGGCAAAGGAGCACCAAAAGTTTTCACCCTAGCTGAGTCCTTTGGCAAGACTCTTCTCAGCACCTCAAGAATGGCAAAGCTAAGTCAACAGAGCATACCTGGTGTGGCCAGCACAGGAAGTTTGAGAAAAGGACATTAGAGAAAAAAGAAATAGTTTATGGAGGAATTTTGTTGGAAACTTGCCTATATATTGAGCTGAAGAGAATCCTAGATTGAGGTCTCCAAAAGACCTGTTCCAACCACAATTTTATATCACGTAGGAAGATGAGGAAGGAATGAGAATGACTGTATAACTCATGTAGTATTTTGGTAAAAATCACGTAGCAAGAATGAACTGTGTCATTGTTCCAACTCTATTACTGGTTTGCCTCATGATACTCTTATTTCTCCATCTGCAAATACTTCCTGACCCACAGAGCTGGGCTTTGTTAAGGTGAAATTTAATTTAATAAATATTTATTAACATTAATTATGTGCCTAGTAGTGGTATACGTCTAGGGATGCAGCAAAGTGATTTCATTCCAGTGAGACAGTCAGACAATAAAAACATAAACAAAAACAAAACAATAACAACAAAAACATACTTGAGCAGCATGGATAGTATGTTAGATAGTGATAAATATTACAGAAAGAATAAAGTAGGGAATGTGGGGAAAGGGTCATATTTTACATAAAATGATCAGGTAAGGCCTCAACACAGAATATTAAATATAGGTAAAGACTAAGTAAATGAATAAACAAGCAATTGTCTTTCTAGGGATAGATCATTTAAACAGAGGAGAGACAAAGCAAAGGTTCTGATGCAGGAATGCTCAACAGGTTTATGAACTAACAAAAATGCCAGCATGTGGATTAAAGAAAGATGACAGAAGATTCAGAGATGTAATTGCATGTGGTAGGGTGTAATAGATCTAAAGGATCTTGGAGGCTACTTTGGCTTTACTCAGAGTGAACAGCAAAGCCACTCAAGTGTTTGGAGCAGAGAAGTTGTATTACCTAATTTATGTTTTAATGTGATGCCTGCAGTTTCTGGTTGTTGGCAGGATGAAACAGGGCAAGAGTGTGAGAGGGGAGACTGGTTAAGAAAGCCCAAGTTCCACCTGCTTCTTTCTGTCATTAGCCTCTCCTTGTTGGTTGTATACTTCCTTCCTAACCCCCACTCCCACTGCTCTTTTACTTCAAGTTCTCTTATAATTCTCTTTCTAATTTTATCAGAAAAAGAGATAATATAAACTTATTTATTTTGAATTGTAAATGATATATAAGTTTTGTTGAATAAGCAGAGTGTGTGGTTTAAACAAAAAGAAAGAAGCTCTAATTGCTGAATGACAGATATAAGTGGACAATATTTTATTTGGGTCAGAGGGCCTTTTGAAAATACCTGAATGACTCTATACAGGTACCCAGATACTCTGAGTAATGAGGCCAGCTTCAGTTCAAATATTTTATAACAAAAGGCAAATTGTACACACAGAAATGCAAACAGAAGACCAGGCTTCCTTACAAATCTCACAGGATAATAGAATATTACATTAATACTATCAACCTTAATCCATTTACTTACTATTTCATTTGTGGGTTTCACCTCCTTAATCTGTCTCCAATCAATCTCTTCCTTTTGTTAGGACATTCAACTTCCATTTTGAGAACTGATTTGGTCTTCTAATTTGTTTCCAGTGCTCCAGGCTTAATGCCCAACCAAACCAATTTTCACACTAGAATGATCTTCCTAAAATGCCAAAAAATAAAAAAATAAATAAATAAATGAAAAGTTGTAATGGCTCTCCCTTGCCTTAGGATAGTCCAGTCTCTTTGTCTGATGCATGAGTTCCATTAGGAAACTAACCATCCCACCGCCATGTTAATGCATCCTACACACATTTTCTCTTCCAGCCACACTCCATGCTGTCTCCTTCCCCTGGGCTTGTGTGCTCTCTACTTTCGTTTCAGTAAACATTCTTATTCTCTTCATCTCCGTACTTTCCCCAACTTTTCTAACAGCTCGTTTCTATTCATTCTTCAGAATTTGGTATAGACATCAACTCCTATGAAAAGTCTTCCCTGATGCCTATGACTCAGATTCCTCTTCCAAGGGTTCCCATAGCAACCTTCTCTGGCATTTTCACACTTAACATAGCAAAGAGATTTTCTGTTAGTTGATGGTTTGCCCACCCCATTAGATTTTGAGTGCTTAAGGTCAGGGATCTTGCTTTATTTGAGTGTTACAGTGCCTATGAAGGCATCTAATGCATAATAAAACCTTAATAGATGATTGAGAATATAAATGAAAGCTGTATATGGGACTTCTTAAGAAAGTCAAAACATGAAACAAGAGAAAATGATACAATTATTCCAAATAAACCAGTTGCTTAGGAGAAATATAACTATTCCGATGCTGAGGCCAAGGGGAAGTTTCTCCCTTGGATCTTGAAAATGCACTAAGAGTATATAATAGGCTTAAATGCTATGTAAAAAGTAGTAAACAATTACCCCAGTGGTTACAATAAATTAGTGCCACTAATCTTTAATTTGCTGAAGTTAGTGAGGCTGGACATGATGATAACTTTAGTCTTTTTCCCGTTTTAAGTAGTGTTTAAATAGTGATGATCATTGCAGTGTAAACTCCCTGCAAAAAATTTACATATTCATTTGTAGGTAATTTTCTAAAACCCAAACATATGCTTAAAAACCTTTTTAAACAGAACATTGGTCTAATTTAACATGACTTTAGCTAAATAATTCTTCAGTGTAAAATAGAGAATTATATGTGATAATTTAAAGAAATTCCTTATGATTATGAAAATGCAGTATAAAAAGCCCAAATAACAATAAGTATAATGTTAAATTGCATTTTTAAGGCCATTAAATAATGAAATTATGTTTTTCTTTCAATTAAGCTATAAATTCTTTAGTTCTAAAAATAAAAATGAAAATGGATATGGACCTCTTTTTTCATTTTTAAAAACTTTGTTTGAAAATAGCAATCATTGGTCAATTGATTATTATTATTACTTCATTATGGCTTAAGAGTAGATTACTTTAGTCACATCAGGTTCCCATTAAGTTCTAGGGCTTAATTACAGTTTTTCAAACCCTGAAATTTCTTATCCACAATGTGACCCCTGCCTGCCTGCTTTGAATATCAATTTTCATGTTCTCAAGGCTCTGGAGGGAAACTTTCTGAACTCATGACAGCTCCCTCCTGAGATCCCTGCCTTCACAATAAGAAACAATGAAGTGAGTACCTCATTTGTATTCGCTCAATAAAATAAAAGGAAGAAACTGAGGCAAAATTAATATAAGTAGAGTTTATTTGGACCATACTTTGGACAGCGATATGGAATGATAGAGTTGTCCTAAATATATATTTCAATTAGCAGCAGTTACCAATGGATTTCCTATTTGTTTTTCAAAGCTCAGCTTTCTGATATATGGAATGGATTTCTAATGAAAAAGAAGCAGCAGTTCCTGAATTTGTTTACCAATAATTTACATTAAAATAGCATAATCTGTTGATTAGCTAGCTATACATTATTCTTTGTATGACAGATTCCATGGCCAGGCACAGTTGCTCATGCCTGTAATCCCAGCATTTTGGGAGGCCAAAGCAGGATGATCACTTAAGCCCAGAAGTTTGAGATCAGCCTGGGCAACGTAGCAAGACCTCATTTCTACTGAAAATAAAAAATAAAATAAAATAAAATAAATTAGCCTGGTGAGGTGGTGCATGCCTGTAGTCCCAGCTACTCCGGAGGCTGAGGTGAGAAGATTGCTTAAGCCTGGGAGCTTGAAGCTGGAGTGAGCCCTGATCACGTCATTGCATTCCAGCCTGGGCAATAGAGCAAGCGTCTGTCAAGAGAAAAAGAGAAAAGGGAAGGGAAGGGAAGGGGAAGGGAAGGGGAAGGGAAGAGAAAGAGGAAGGAGAAAGGGGAAAGGAAAGGAAAGAAGAAAAAAAGAAAGAAAAGAAAGAGAAAGAAAGAACTAAAATTCTAGAAATATGAAGATAATGGGTGAGACAGCTCATCAGGAACAAAATTACTTTAAACAATTGCCCTCAGGCATGGGGAAGGAGATGGCATGATGAAGTCCGACACTCCTGTCTCTCTGGGTCTGATACATTTTACATACTTTACGCAGCTCAGACTGTTGTGAAAGATTTTTCTTTTCTCAAGTTTTCAGTCCAGATCATCCTCTAAATTGCTGTGCAAATCTGGTCAAGGACCATCATGCCTGTAGTTCTATTAAAGGAGCTGTTTGGATAAAAGGTTCCTTAAATTTCATTTCATTTTTACTGTCCTAAGTTTTGGGACTATGATTGTACAGGGAATTTTAATTATATCTATAAATTTTTCAGCCAAGCAAGTGCTGGATACCTCGGGTAAGGTGTCCCTCTTTGAGCCCCTAGACTGATTTTATCAGTACTTGGACCTCCTTTTTAGGAGTAAGCTTGTTGAGGCTCCTAGGATGCATAAAAGAACACATATACTTTTTGGCCATACAAATGTTTACCACCTCTATGTCACCCACCTTCTCATGGAATAAGGTAATGTCTCAGTCTAATCTTGCTCAGAGAGAGATACTTTGATGAAGAAATCACCTCAATAATGAAGAATTTTCTATATCTGGTCATCATAGTAATCTTCACCACAAAGGTGATAAAAGGAGACATCTGCTGAGATTTCAAGTGCCACGTGCACTAGAATCCATGTTTAGAACCCTGTCAATTTACAATTGCACATTAAAGGTTCTAAGGTATTTTACATTTCATTGGAGCTAGTGAGAACAAAAATCAAAGGAAGAAAAAAAAGGGGGAGAGTCAGTATGCAAACCAATTGCTATTTAAATCTCTTTGGACTTGAGGACATGAGACAGAGTAAAAGCAGGAAAAAGAAACATGAACTATCTAACTTCAGGGGTCCTGCAAACCCTGGTTCCAGCTGTATCTGAAATCACTAAAGCAAAACTATGATTGAAGAACTGACATGGAGATTTAAATGATAGTTGGTGATGACATAATTTGTGGTTAGACTGGATATATAGTGCAAAAGAAAGAGAAAAGTCAAGAATTACTCTCTGAGCTGAGCAACTAGGACAGAGTTACCAACAATTATAATGAAGAAGACTATTGACACATTGTGCACTAATGCTAAGCTTGTTTTGTGAGATAAATTGTTCATGTTTCCACGTCCATCCATGGCCTGGAATAGTTGCAGAATCATCACATTTATTGTCTTTTTTAAATTTTTACTTTAAATTCTGGGGTACATGTGCAGATCTTGCAAGATTGTTACATAGATATACACATGCCGTGGTGGTTTGCTTCATCCGTCTCCCCATCACCTAAATTAGGCATTTTTCCTAATGTTATCCCTCCCCAATCTCCCCACCTGCTCCTATCTCTCCCCTAGTCCCCCACCCCCGACAGACCCCAGCGTGTGATGTTCCCCTTTCTGTATCCATGTGTTCTTATTGTTCAACACCCACTTAGGAGTGAGAACATGTGGTGTTTGGTTTTCTTGTGTCAGTTTGCTGAGAATGCTGGTTTCCAGATTCATCCATGTCCCTGCAAAGGACATGAACTCATCCTTTTTTGTGGCTGCAGAGAATTCCATGGTGTATATGTGCCACATTTTCTTTATCCAGTCTATTGTTGATGGGCATTTGGTTGGTTCCAAGTCTTTGCTATTATAAACAGTGCTGCAATGGGCATATCTGTGCATGTGTCTTTATAACAGGACAATTTATGATCCTTTGGGTATATATGCAGTAAGGGGATTGCTGGATCCAATGACATTTCTATTTCTAGTTCCTGGAGGAATCACCACACTGTCTTCTACATGGTTGAACTAATTTACACTCACACCAGCAGTATAAAAGCATTCCTGTTTCTCCACATCCTCTCTGGCATCTGTTGTCTCCAGATTTTTTAATGATTGCCATTCTAACTACTGTGAGATGGTATCTCAATGTGTTTTTGATTTGTATTTCTCTAATGAGCAGTAATGATGAACATTTTTTCATATGTTTATTGGCCTCATAAATGTCTTCCCTTGAAAAGTGTCTGTTCACATCCTTCAACCACTTTTTGATGGGGTTGTTTGTTTTTTTCTCATAAATTTGTTTTACTTCTTTGTAGATTCTGGATAGTAGCCCTTTGTCAGATTGGTAGATTGCAAATTTTTTTGCCCATTCTGTTAGTTGCTGGTTCACTCTAATGATTGTTTCTTTTGCCATGCAGAAACTCTTAAGTTTTATCAATCCCATTTGTCTATTTTGGCTTTTGTTGCCACTGCTTTTGGTGTTTTAATCATGAATTCCTTCCTATGCCTATGTCCTGATATGGTATTGCCTAGGATTTCTTCTAGGGTTTTTATGGTGTTAGATCTTAGGTTTAAATCTTTAATCCATCTGGAGTTAATTTTTGTATAAGGTGTAAGGAAGGGGTCTAGTTTCAGCTTTCTGCACATGGCTAGCCAGTTTTTCCAACACCATTTATTAAACAGGGAATCCTTTCCCCATTGCTTGTTTTTGTCAGATTTATCAAAGATTAGATGTTTGTAGGTGTGTGGCATTACTTCCAAGGCCTCTGTTCTGTTCTGTTAGTCTATATCTATGTTTTGGTACCAGTACCATGCTGTTTTGACTACTGTAGCCTTGTAGTATAGTTTGAAGTCAGGTAACATGATACCTTCAGCTTTGTTCTTTTTGCTTAGGATTGTCTTGGCTTTGTGGACTCTTTTGGTTCCATAGGAAGTTTAAGGTGTTTTTTTTCCAGTTCGGTGAAGATGGTCAATGGTAGCTTGATGGGGATAGCCAATCTGTAAATTAGTTTGGGCAGTAGGGCCATTTCATGATATTGATTCTTCCTAACCATAAGCATGGAATTTTTTCATCTCTTTGTGTCCCCTTTTATTTCCTTGAGTAGTTTGTAGTTCATCTTGCCAATTGGATAAAATGTCAAGACCCATTTGTGTGCTGTATTCAGGAGACCCATCTCACATGCAAAGACACATATAGACTCAAAATAAAGGGATGGAAGAAGATTTACCAAGCAAATGGAGAGCAAAAACAAAAGCAGGGGTTGCAATCCTAGTCTCCGATAAAATGGACTTTAAACTAACAAAGATCAAAAGAGACAAAGAAAGGCATTACATAATGGTAAAAGGATCAATGCAACAAGAAGAGCTAACTATCCTAAATATATATGCACCCAATACAGAAGCATCCAGATACATAAAGCAAGTTCTTAATGACCTACAAAGAGACTTAGACTCCCACACAGTAACAGTGGGAGACTTTAACACTCCACTGTCAATATTAGACAAATCAATGAGATAGAAAATTAACAAGGATATTCAGGATTTGAACTCAGTTCTGGACCAAGCAGACCTATAGACATCTACAGAACTCTCCACCCCAAATCCACAGAATATACATTCTTCTCAGCACCACATCACATTTACTCTAAAGTTGACCATATAATTGGAAGAGAATCACTCCTCAGCAAATGCAAAAGAACAGAAATCATAACAAACAGTCTCTCAGACCACAGTGCAATCAAATTAGAACTCAGGATTTTAAGGAACTCATTCAAAACCGCACAACTACATGGAAACTGAACAACCTGCTCTTCAGTGACTACTAGATAAATAATGAAATGAAGGCAGAAATAAAGATCTTCTTCAAAACCAATGAGAACAAAGACACAACATGCCAGAATCTATGGAAATTTATCTTCTTAAATGATCCCTCCAACTTGGCTTTTTCAAACAGTTGTCATTGTTGCCATTAATAAAAACAAAGCATCTCAGAGATGGAGAACCAGCCAAACCACCTGAAATTCAGGGATTGCCATCACAAGAAAAATATTCAAGTGCTGGTGTTTGATGAGAAATTTCAGAATAATGACAAGGCTGCTTGGTCCTATGAAACTCCAACATATCTTTTCCCTTAAAGTAAATCTCAATGATTAATTGTCCAAAAGAACCATGACATTTTGCAGACATTTATGCATAAAGTAAGACAACAGTTTGGTTCTGTGGAAGTAGGCTGTCACTTGTTCCAGGGACAGTGTTAGCATCCTCAGAATACACTACTTAAATAGATTACAATGCCCATGGAAGTTGTGCAATCCACTGGCCTTGACATGTCATTCTAATTCCACTGAGAAGAATTATGGAGAGGGCAAATATAAATCTGTACCGGTGGTGATTGCAATGAAGAGCCACAGTGTGTATACTTTTTACTTAAAATTGTGTGAATAATAGAATGAATAAATAAAAATCTCCAAAATAACATTTTATAAGAAATATCTAGCATGTTTCCATTCATTTCTTTTCTTTTTGGAGGGGCCAAAACTGTGTAACATGGACACCTCTAATAGCAAGGAAGGCCAAGATTTTGTGTTTTGTCTGTTTGTTTTGTAGCCTTGGAACACTGATGCTCCAGAAAGATAAATCTGTTAATAACACAGAGAAGAATGAATAATTTGGTAGGCAACCAGCACTAGTAGTGTCTGCCATATATACTCCTTTCTTTCTTTATATAATCTAACTGGGTTAACCTTTTGTTTTCTTTGCCAAAAGCACTTGGATACCTGCAAAAATTCCAGCTAGCATTTGAGAAATTGCCCAATGATGACATTTTATATATAAAGTGCACTTTGTCACAATAAGAGGTAACAAAGAGAAAGACCAGTGAGTTTTTGTTTCTTTGTTTTCCTTTTAATATAGAATGGGCTATGAGAATGTTATTTTTAAGACTAATGCCTTATCCTAATCTTCGGTTTTACTAGTTCAGTTATTAACTTAAGGAAAATGAACCAAAGAAAAACATGTTAAAAAAAACACATTTATTCTTTATTAGTGTAAAAAAATTCATTGGCCAGAATTGCTATTATCTAAGTACCCTCAGACATGGCAGTGCATACAAAACACTTAGAGCAGTATTTTGATATTTGTTAAGCAATCAATCATGCCGCTTGAACTTTTTTATTCTCACCATATCCTGGAATACTTGGAAAGCCAAATTCAAAATATGAGTGTTCTGGGCAACATAGCAAGAACTTGCCTCTATAAAAAAAAGGTAAAAATTAGTAAAGCATAGTGATGCTGGCCTGTAGTCCTAGTTACTCTGGAGGCTGAGGTGGGTAGATCACTGGAACCCAGAAGGTTGAGATTGCATGAGCCATGACTGCACCACTGCACTCCAGCCTGCACAGCAGAGCAATAGACTGTCTCCAAATAAATCAATAAATAAATGCAACAGTTTTTGGAAAACATAAAATCAGGGTAAAATGAATTAGTTGGACATAAATAAAATAGGCCATGTGGAACCCAGAGAAGTTTTCATTATTCCAGAATACACCACTTTGATGGGCAAAATGCTTACTTTCCACATAATCTCTGTCTCTTTTTCTCTGTTTATATGCTCCCTACCTGCTTCTCCTTCTCTGTCTGACTCTTCCTCTCTTTCCATGTGAGGATAAGATTTGATAAATGATGCTTCCTAGTCTCTGATGTATCATTTCTAAAATCACATCAATAAGGACAAGAGGCAGGAAAATACTAGGTAGAAGGGTGTGGTACCCGGCAAAGGCCCCACCTCAAGCCTGGAAACATGCAGCTCAAACTGGGAACAAGCATTCCTAGTTTTCCTGCCCAAATGTTGCCTTTTCTAAGACCACTCTGGTCTGTCATGCTCCTATCCTCTGTCCATATAGACCCCAAGCTTCATAAGCAGAGAAACCCAGGAACAGAAGAGAGGCAGAGTGGCAGAGCAGTGCAGCAGAGGAGAGAGGAGAGGGAGCATCTGAATGTTGAGAGGAGTTTGGCCAGGGACGGTTGGAGGGGAAATGACCATGGATGGCCAAACCAGGGGAAGATCATCTTCCCACTCCATCCCCTTTGCAGCTCCCCATCTATCCCACTCAGAGCCACCTTCGCCACTAAACAAAATCCCCTCAGTCACCATCCTTCAAGTCCGAGTGACCTGATTCTTCCTAGACACCAGACAAGGACCTGGGTACTAAGGGGACAGGATGGATCCATGGATGGCAACTACTAAAAGGGCATTAATTGTAGCACAACCCTAGATGCTACCACAGGGGGCTGGGGCCCAAAAGCGCTTGCCCCAGCTCCTGTACTTGCCTGTCTCTGAGCTCCCCCTCCAGTAAGGGGTTTAAGTGAGCAGTGGTGAGCAAATGAGCCACATCCCTGTCCCAAATCCCATGGGGGGTCAGGGAACTCTCCCATTTCAACATGCTAGTCAACAACTCTTATCTACCTGCAACATTTATTTAAGACAGTCAAGATATAAAAGCAGTGCAGTCTGCTGCACTGCTCTGCCACTCTGCCTCTCTTCTGTTCCTGGGTTTCTCTGCTTGTGAAGCTGGGGGTCTATATGGACAGAGGATAGGAGCATGACAGGCCAGAGTGGCCTTAGAAAAGGCACTTAGAAAAAGTGCCCCCAATTTTTAAGGTTTTTATATTTGTTTCTTTTTAGATGGATGCTTTTCATTTTAGGGGCTTTTCTCCTTGCCAATATGATGAAAATATCCCAACCTGTTAGAACACTTTTATATCTTATTTCTTTGAAAGCCATCAATTTTCCTTGCATTATATTAGCTTACATTCTGAAAAATGACATTTTCGATCTTTTCTTTTGATTCTAGGAGTTTCTTTGATTACAGTGCTGCCACCCTATATTCCCTACGTAAAATACTCTATTCTTTGGAAACCATCTAATGTATAATCTCAGAAAAGACACACTAATGAGCTCAAGATTGACATAGTAATTGTTGTTTCAATGGGAAAAACATTCAGAGGGTGAGGAGTGTGCATTTCTCTTATTTCGTTTCAATAGTAGCAATCAAACTTCTAATTAAAATTAGGCACACAATTATTTCTAAATGATTTTGGTGACTTCATTAATCTGCAGTGATGAGTTACCTCTCTAATATTTAATATCTTGACAAGGCAAGCCACATATTATCAAGCACAAGTCAAATTTCAGTCAGCCCTCTATTTCTGGACACTAAGAATCCATTGCTCCTCTTGTATGATGAGTGGCATATTTTCCCACACAGTTTGTATCCTAACTAGAGTGAACATTTATCTCACAGTGTAAACTTCCAGAGGGCAGACAACATTGAAAGTTGTAAAGCATTTTACCTCCCTCAAAGGAGCATTAAGGGGAGGCAAAGAAGCTGCTCATCAACTCTCCCAGCCACTCAGCTGGAACTCCCTGGTTTTGAGGATGAAGTAGCTGCACTAGGAGGCTAGCTACTGGGACCTCTTTTATTCCCAAGGAGAGAGTTTCCCTTTTGTAAGAATCATGCCTTTGAACAATAATTTTATTGTAACATGCCCAGAGGTTGCTTTTTTCATAGTCCTGTCCCTGGGGAATCTCATCCATGATCTCATGATGCTGCTAATCTTTATCTCCAATCCTATCTTCTCTTTTGTGATTTGTACTCAGCTGAAACCATCCTTATAAATTTTATGAAATTTATCATGGAAGAAGGAAGGGGGAGAAACAAAAATAAACCAAGTTTGCAGCTCATTCAGCATTAATTACTGGGTCAGCTTGTTCTCTGACCCGCTTTCTCATGGTTGTTCACAGCCTACTCCTCCAGAATATCATAAGCCCTGTTACAGATTATAGCTCCCCTTAATTGCTGTATAGACAACAACTTGAACATTGTGAAATATTAAATTTACCCTTTGAGATATTCTTTCAGGTCCTGCATACCAGTGAAATTACTGACATCAGCTGGTCTAAAGAACCCCTTGAAAAGCTGACTTACCCAAACAATGCAGTTTCTACACCCTGATGAGTTCATCCCTCTTACTCCAACCAATCAATGACCCCAATTTTCCATCCCCTTGCCTTCCATAAATCCATGAAAAACCCCGGCCCAAAACTCCTTGGAGAGATGGATTTGAGGGTCTCCTTCCATCTTCTCAGCCACCCTGAGATCATTAAATACTTTCACTGATGGTAACACTGCTGACTCAGTGTATAAGTCTGTTACTGTGCAGTGGGCATATAAGCTTGTTGTTCCTCTAACACAACCATCCAACTAATTCCTGACACTTGAATACCAAAGAGTCAGGGCTTTGTTGACTCATTTTCTTTACTTTAAAATATGTTCATCATTCAGGAATCCCAGTTACCCATGTCAGAATATTGAGGCTCCTTTTCAATTTATTTTTTTAACCTCTCATAAGTAATCAATGACCAACTCTCAATTATTCTCTCTCTTTAACGTTTCTTTGACATTAAAAAAAAAAAACTTAGACCATTACCATTTAAACTGCCTCTTATAGCCATCTCCCAAGCACTCCTTTCCTATTCCCAATGATAATCTAAATGTCATTCCCATATATGCCTTTCCTGTATATGACCTGGGTAATTCAGAAAAAGATGATCCAACCCCCAACTTCAGGGATAGATCTTATTGATTGAATGGCAATTCTACTGTTCTTGTTCCAAAGATTGGTTCCTAAACCTAGCTTTTCATATCCACATGAATGAAAGATTAGATGACAAGTACATAATCCATTTTGCCAATGACATGCAAGAGAACCACTGCTGGAAATTTTCCTGAGGACTTAAAACCTGGATGCCTTTACCACATGAGGAAAACCAGCCAGAAGATAAAGTATAGCCCAGAAAAGAAAAAAAGAAATTAATCTGAGACAGATGCTTTAATCCGTCTTCAAAGCCCACCCTACTTTACTACTTTCATTGCATAAGCTTACTTATTTATTAACAGTATTTGATTTGGAGTGTCTCTCATGTGCAACATAGAAATCCTAACTATTGATTTTCTCTCACTATGGTGATCACAACAGTCTCCCAAGTTATTCCTCTATCTACGGTATAAGCTCCTAATGTTGACCACTCATTCTCTTGACAGAATGATCTTTCGAAAAACTTTTCAAATCTATGCAGGTGCTCTCTGCTTAATCTTCTACGATGATACCCTATCATCTTTAGAATAAATTAAACTTCATCAACGTGACACACAAGGTCTCAATCATTGAACTTTTTTTCTGTCTCCCAAGCCTCATATCTCCCTTCTTCTGAATGTAAATTATATGCTACAGCCCTGGTCAATAATTATGCTTCCCAAAATACAAGGTTATCATTCACTTCTTTGTCTTTGACTATATTTCTCATTGTAGAATACAGTTTAGCTCCATTCCTTCAGCAACCACCTACTTTGAACCTACTTTGTACCCAAATGTGTGCAATGCATTGGCAAAGTCCTTTCCTCCTTGCTTGCCTGATGCCACCCTGCTGTAAAACCTGTCTCCTCCTTAGAGAACTGTCCTTTCTCCTCTGTTTCATGCTTCCCTTCCTGGTAACACTTATAACACTGTTTCGACTGTTTGTTATAATTGGTCTCTCTTTAGTGTCTCTTTTAAAGGCACGACAGATTTATTATTTATCTCCATATTTCCAAATTCCTAATGTTGAGGTTGGTATATTGATTTATTCACACAATTAAGCAAACAAAAAACCAGATTATTAAAACTGGGAGCCACATTAGGTATGAGCTAATACTAAGAGTGAATGATGAAGTAACCTACTTCCTGCTGACAAACGGCCCCTGGTACTTGGCCTCCACATAAGAGGGACCATAGCAAGTGAAATGGCTGATGGTGACTGGAGAGCATGTGCAGATGCCAGAGGCATGCACATCTCAGCTCAGATCATTGTCAGGGTGTAAGTAGGCTCCATGTTACCAGCACATCTGATGTTTGTTCAAAAAAAAAAAAAAGAAAGAAAAGAAAGAAAGAAAGAAAAAGACCACCACACAAGGCCAATATGTTTGGCCTCACCTCTCTGGACTAGATATGCCCATGCCTGATAGCATCCCCCACCACTTTATTCCAGTCTCATTTTACAAGTGAGGAAACCAAAACCAGAACCAAAACACAGTTTCCCCTAAGAGATCACTTGATTAAGGGTACATGCCTGTCCTGTACACTCTCATGGATGCTGCACACTTAAGGTTTTAGAGCAGTTCATTTATCTGTATCCCTCCTCCATCATAGTGCATGTTCTATGAGTGTAGAGAGAGCCCTTGTCATTTGCCTTCCACACGACCAAGAACTCAGTGCTCTGCAAATACTCCTTGAATGGATATTAAATGGAAATCATGCTGCTGGCAGACAGCATTTGACTCTTGGCACCACCTTTAGCATGTAAATTTGTAGATCCACTCAATAGGACATTTAATAAATCTTTCTGTGCTGAACTCTTAAAAGTTGGGAGTGGAATAGATGGCAGATCTTAAAGTTCTGGGAGAGTTGTGTAGATCAGTCTCTGCTATAAGGCATAAAGGTGACATCGAAGAATAATAGCTTGTGTTAGGCCAAGAGAAAGGATCATCAGTTATAGAGGTAGATATGGAGAGCTTCTTTAACCGAGTGACCGAGTATGTATATGTAGGGTTCTGATAAATAGAGAATGAACTGTTGGCCTGAGGAGTTGGTGTGCTGTCTCAGCTAATGCTGGGCATACATGGACAATGTCTTGCTGTATTCATTTTTGCCTCCATGAGCATCTCTGTACTAAGTAAACCTGTTGGGGAATTTTTCCTAGCCATAGAAGGCAGAACAATGTGTTGCTACATACCCAGAGCCTAATCCTCAGAACCTGTGTGTGACTATGTTAGGTTACATGGCAGAGTCATTAAGGTAACACATGGAATTATTGTGGCTAATCAGCTCATCTTAAAATGGGGAGATTATTCTGGATTATCCAGATAACACCAATGTAATCATAGAGTCCTTGTAAGTGGAAGAGGGAGGCAAAAGAGCCAGAGTCAGATGTAAACTAAAAATAAAATTCTAAGCCCCCGCCAACTATACACACTTCCTGTTGGCCAAGGAGACTCCAAAAAAACTAAAACTGACAGGATGGGAGGTCAAACACACGTGGTTATATGCCCTCCCTTTTGGAGTTTAGACACAACAGTGTTAAACTAGATATCATAAGACTAACAGGACAGACTTTGTGGCAGTGAGATACCGAACTACAAACAGGACCTAAGGCCTTAGGGTTGGTGAAACAGGGGCCCTTAGTACGTGTCTGTGATTGGTAATCCGGGAAGTTTCAACATTGCTTATTTTGAGGCCAGTATTTGTATAATCATTTATGATAGAAAAAGAAAAAATTTGTGACAATTAGAATACAGTTTATTCTTTAAATGTAGAGTGGATGACTTAACCCTTGCCTGGCCCCTGTTTCACCAACCCTAACTAAAATTTTGATTGGACAAGAGACTGATTTCAGTAACTTACTCCCAATTAGAAGCCCAGAGACCACGGATAGGTTTTGGTCAGTTTACAGAGGCTGCACACTTGAGTACCTCTGAGTCCTGAGAAGACTTTTAGACCTATAGGGTCTAAATTTCATGTATTTAAGTGTTAAGTCTCTACCTCAGAGTGAACATAGATTGTATGTTACATGCACATTTGTTCAGTGAGCATGTGTCAGGACCACCTTCCTGAATATTCAGAGCTTCTCCCTCATCCTGTTAAATATGTATGTGCAGCCAATCGGTTCATCATAAAGCTCCCAGCCCAGCCCCTTCTCCTTTGTAGTGCCATCTTTTATCTTTGCCAGAGACTATGCTTCCCACTTCATGAAATGACCAACTGTAGGCTATAACCCTTTACAAGAAATAAAATCTCCTTTTTTGTAAATGTGTAGATCTTGTGTTTTTTAAATTAAGACACTAGGCTATGTGATCATGAATGCAGAGGTTAGAGTGATTAAGTTGTGAGCTGTGAAGACTGAGGAAGGGAACCATGAGCCAGGCTATGCAGGCAGCCTCTAGCCAGTGGGAAAGGCAAGGAAATAGGTCTCAGAGCCTCCGGAAAGAAACACAGCCCTGCCGCCTCCATTATTTTTGGCCCGTTGAGGCTCATTTTGGACTTTTGATCTCCGGAATTGTAAGAAAATTAATTAGCATTGTTTTAAGCTGCTGTTCTTGGAAATTTGTTACAGTGCCATAGGAAAGTCATATATTAGCTGTTTGACCTTGACAAATCACCAAACCTCTTGGAGCCCTGCCTGTGTGACACAGTATATAAAATCAACCCTAAAAAGTAGCTTTACTCTTATGATTAAAATTACATAGACAATACTACTGATCTAACAGTAGTTTTTTTTTTTTTTTTTTTTTGAGACGGAGTTTCGCTCTTGTTGCCCAGGCTGGAGTGCAATGGCGCGATCTCGGCTCACCGCAACCTCCGCCTCCTGGGTTCAGGCAATTCTCCTGCCTCAGCCTCCTGAGTAGCTGGGATTACAGGCACGTGCCACCATGCCCAGCTCATTTGTTGTATTTTTAGTAGAGACGGGGTTTCACCATGTTGACCAGGATGGTCTCGATCTCTCGACCTCGTGATCCACCCGCCTCGGCCTCCCAAAGTGCTGGGATTACAAGCTTGAGCCACCGCGCCCGGCCCTAACAGTAGTTTTAACAGGGTGTAGGCTTCTGCCTTTGTCATAATTGTGGTCAACCTACATGCTTGATTTTTCCGTTTACATGGTGCTATCAACTCTGAGTAGCTCTGGGCAGAGAAATCTGGCTGACTCATTGCAAGCTTCACTGAACTCCCACTGTACATTACCATGTTCACTGACTGAGGTTTCTGCTGGAAATATCTGTTGCCTAGTTAAGGGAGTGTTCCCTGCTTTGAGAGCCTAGACAACGGCATATGTGAAAGTTTCTGGTTTCCAGGGATTACAAATTAAATGTCAGGGAAGATAAAAATGCTGTGAAAGGATTCCAAGAAGCAATACAATGAAGTAGATAAGGAGAAGACTCCCTGCTTTGCTTGGGAAGTGCTTTCATTGAAGCCACTAATAGATAAGTCTTAGATGATGGCATTCCCCTCATCCACAGCTCCTCACCTATTATCATAAAATTGAATGTTGTTCTGGATGAAAATCATACACCCTTTCTCTCCTGAGTAAGATCAGGAATCAGAATAGGCTGTGTTTTTACCATTAGCAAGTCATATTTATATTCTCTTTGATTCTATTTCTTCATCTATAATATGACACTAAAAAAGTAATAAAAGATACTGCAAAATTTAAACATGTGATAAGCTAACATTTTTGACTGCTTATTATGTGCAAGGAATTGCTCCGAGTACTTTTAAGGTCATATTTAGTCTTCACAACACTATGAGATATTCCAGTTTTACAGATGAGAAAGTTGAGACATAGGGAGATACACTTCTCAAGGACTCAGAGGTACTAAGTGCTGAGTACTCTTACTAATGGCTTAAATGCCTCTCTAAGATTTGGTACTTTGCATGGTAAGAGTTCAGTACTGTGAACTGATGTTATTACATGTCTGCCTTGCAGTGTAGTGTAGCTGTTAGGATTAAGTAGAAAGTCTTTTGAAAATAAAACAATAGCATGTAAATGGCATTTCTGTAAGGGAAATGCTATCACATCTTCCTCTTTGTGCACTCTCAGCTCGCCCGGCATTTGCAGCAGCAACCTTACTCTTCTTCCTCCAGTATGTTCCCTGGCCTCACAATGCTGTGAGAATGACATTCTAAAATGCGAACCAGAAGGTGGCATTCCGTGACTGAAAGCAAATATGTTATACATTCAACTCCTGTAATGTACTACAAAGGCCTTTCAACATGTTGCGGCTAACACCCATCTCTCCAGTCACTTCTGGGGCTCCACGTTCACCAACATACTTGACTTAAGCTCTGTTAAAATCCTTGCTTCATTGACTATATGGTACACCAACAGTATCACATTACTTTTTAGCTGGACGCATTTGCACATGTTATTTCCTATATGTAGAATATACTTACACCTTTTTCATGCCAGGTGAAACCATGCTCACCTCAAGACTAAGTGCCTGGTGTGGTACAATATTTTTAATGAACATTAGTTCACATGCAAAGTGACTGGTCTACAAATAGCATTTTTGCAAAAAGGAAATATCTCATCTTTTGTTCAGTGTTTTCATTTTCTAGGTTGAATTCCCTCACTCCATTACTGGTTTCTTGTTTTATTCACACAAGCCCCCTTGGCTGTTTTCTACTTGACTTTTGTTCTTCTGTTTGGTACACAGTTCAGGTCCTCCTAACTCCAGGATTCAGCTTCCTTCCCAGCTACATTTATTCACAGACAACCATCATAGTAATACCTCTTTGGGCTCCTGCTACTCTCAGGACCTCCCCTGACCAAAGTCTAGAACATTGTACATCAAAGGTCAACTTCTTTTGAGAAGTCTTTTCTGATCTCTCTAGGAAAAGCTGTGCTCTCCTCCTCTAGCTCTTATAAAATTGGTTCATTGTTTACTACAGCATCCATCTTGTTGGGTGACTAATAGGTACTGATTCTGTGTCCAGAGTAGAGCGAGCCTCTATAAAACAGCAATAATGTTCTACATATTCCTGTTCCAGGCCTTGCCATGTAGGTTTGGATGAACCACTTAACCTTCTTTTAATTTCACTTTCCTAATCTATGAATGGGTATAATAATATTCTGCAGAGTTACAAGAATTAGGTACTATGTAAAATGGACATAGAATAGTGTCTGGCACATAGTAAGAACTAATATTTATTAGCCAATACTGTTATCTAAATTCAAAGAGACACTGGACAATTTCCTCAAGACTGAAGGTGAAGAGGAGGAAGAGGGTTGGCTTTGCCTTCTCAATCTATTCAGAGGCCACAGCTGATCAAACATTTACTATGGCATCAGCCTTAACCATCAGAGTGAAGGGTAAATGTATAAACAGGGTTATACATCTGTTTCATTGACCCTGCATCAGTACCTAGTATGTCTGTCATAGATCCTGGGCACCTATTACACCAGTGATACCCAGCCTTCCGTAGCCCATCTTTGTGGTGTTGACTGTTCACTTTGCTGTCCAATTAGCTCTGTAGGCCTTTTACCAGGGCTGGCTATGTCCTTGTCAAAGGGTATACCCCATTTGACAGCTGACCTGGGCCTTCTCTGAAGGCCAGATCTGGTCTTTTCTATATCATGGCTGAATTCTCCCCAAAGCCTGTTTATTCTACCACTTGAGCACTATCAACTGGACTACTGTTGATAGGACACAGCCCTATAATCAAATTGGTATCCTCAGTCCTGGCTTCTCTTTATTCCCCTATTGACACTTCTAAGTTTCCAGAATTTCTTGCTACTCAGACTTCATATGAATTATGTGAGAGGATGACTCACATTTTTGTAAGAGTAGAAAGACTGATGACAAGTAACCAGATTCTGATATTCTATCCCTTCCTTCCCGAGCCAGTTTATAAATTCTGATGCTGCATTTATTGTCAAAGGCTCTCCCTTCACTTCCTATGTTTATTTGTGTAGAGACCATCTCTAAATTTTGCCAAAAAGGAAGTTGTTTGATCAAGCTCCTCACAGTGTTTGGTTCCTTCAATGTCTTTTAAAAAAATGGAGAAGAAAATGTGTTTTCTCCTAAACCTGGATTTAAATACAGGCTATTGGTTTGAAAGTAACTCATACCAAGTACTGCTTATTAATACTATCCATAAAGTTTTCTTGGTACCCAAATTCCTATTGCAAAATGGGATTTTGTGGTTGGAACATTTCAAAAAGAGCCTTTACGTAATGCAAAGGGGCGCAACTATTAAGTCAAAAGCAATGAGTGTTCATCCAGGCCCATCTTTCATATTCTTTCTAAAGATACATTTGAATGCAGCAGGATGAATTCATCTTTTGGCATAACTTTTAATACCTAGATTGATTCTTTGCGTTGTGCCAAATAGAAAACCTTTATTCAGGGACAAAATCTCATCTGTAGAAATTATATCCTTCTTGCATTTGTATGTTTGTTGACAATTCAAAGGAAGGTTTCTCTAAGCACTGGTTTCCCAAAAGACCTTAAAGGTAGCTTTTTTTTTTTTCCTGGTGAATTAAACTGCAAACTGGACTGTGTGACTTATTGCTTGAACAGTTCGGCTTGTGTTATTTTTGATCAGAACTGAAGGAAAATATGAATCAAAAAAATGACTTCAGAATTAAGTAACCAAATATAAGGATTGGGATGTGTAATAATGAAGTCCTATAATGGACTTATAAGACTACATGACAGAGGTCTTCTATATATTTGTCTATTCACTCTTACTCTGAGCTTTAGATATTATTGGATGTTGTTTTCCATGTGAAACTCACTTTTTTGGACTTTGAATTCATGTTATTATTCTTGACTTTAAACGAATTCCTATTCCTTTGTCCTGACCTGCAGGACAACAACAGGAGCTCGAAGGGAGGGAGTGGGGATGGATGGGAACAGGAGACGCGAAGAATAGAGACAAGACAGGAGTCTGATCAAGTCTCGTTTATTGTTGCTAAGCTCACAGCTTAAATAGGCGCAGGCAGAGAGGCGGGGCAAGGTAGCTTGCCTTTGGGAAATTCTGGCCTATGTAATTCCTGAAACTTATCAGCAGGAAACAGAAACTGAAACATTACTGAAACTTATGGGGGCAGGGGGTGGAACAGAAACTGAAACTTGTCAACAGGAAACATTAAACTGAAACTTATGCAAACCACAACATGGCTGAGCAGATCACAAAATGGCGGCTATTGCTGCCCACATTCCTTGGTTTTATGACTGCAGGGAAATCAGTATTATCTTCAGCCATTCCTTTTCTCATTCTTTGTAGTTTGTCAGTCAACAAGTCCTGCAAGGTTTGTAATTGAAATATTTCTCTAGTTCTCACTCACTTCCACCAAAGCACAATGCAAAGACTCTCAGAACACAAACCTTCCAGTTACATTATGAGTATTCTTTTTCAGGGGTCAGCAAATAACTGCCTGTGGGGGAGTATGTCAACTGTTTTTGTTAATAAAGTTTTATTGAAACACAGCCATATTTATATGTTTATGCATTGTCTGTGGTTTCTTTGGCATTACAGTGACTGAGTTGAGTAGTTGCAAAGCCTAAAATATTTGCTATCAGGCTTTCCACAAGAAATGTTTGATGATCCCTGTTCTAGTTAATGCTTGCATCACTTGGGTAATTGCAGACAGTATTCCCATTGGTTTCCTTGCTGCTACCCACTCTAAAACTAATCAATTCACCATGCTGATGCCAAAATCACTTTTTCTCTCAAATTCTAGCAAATTTCATGTAATTCTTCAAGGTTCAGATTACCTATAACCACAAATTTAGGAACTAAAAATACAAAGGTGAGCAAAATAAGCCAGATTCTTGTTCTCACAGCTTTTGTTCTCTATTTTAGAACAGTTAGGCAATCAATCAACAATGACATAAATGTGTAATATGTACCTTGACAAGTATGATAATCTAGATAAAGTGCCTAGATTCAAAAACTGGCTCCATTCTATGCCAACGGTGTAACTATAAGACATTTACTGACTTTTAACCTCAGTTTTCTTATCTCTACTATTGTTTTGGTCATCAAATGAGATCATTCATATCAAGCATGTGGTATTATGTCTGGTGCATACAAAATAGACTTCAGCAATAATTATAGAGAAATTATAACTTTGGAAATAATGAGCAGAAATATTTAGGTTACCTTCAGTGTCATGGAATAACTGATATGACTGATGTTTAGACTGAAATCCAAGGGTAGATTAGCAATAAGAAAGAGAACAGTGTTCTGGGAACTGGGAATGGTACATGCAAAAATTTGGAGGAAGAAATTCTCCTAATTCCCTGAATGCTAAATAATTGCTGTCATCTCTGTGTTCCATATAGTACTGTATTTATACTGCTAATATACCTGTTACCACATCATGTTACGGTTGTATTTTTGAGGATATGGCCTGGTCTTACATTCTCATCTTTATATTCCCAGCACTTATAAGAGCCTTGACCCATTACACAAGTGCTCAAAAAAGATTGTTTCATAAAAGCCAGCAAAAGTCAAACAGCATAATCTTTTGAATCAAAAAAGCCTAGGCTTAATTTCAGGTCTGCCATTAAAAAGGTGGATGACTTTGAATACATTGGATGATTTCTCTGACCTGTGAGTGACTCAGATCTCAAATGTGGAAAGGAACACTTGCTACACAGATTTGTAAAACTTAATTACAGAGCATAGGAAAAACTTTTGTTGTGTCTGCACATAGTAGGTATTATTGATAATGAAGCTGTCATTAATTTGGACTTAGGGTAATGGCACAAACTCTTTTAGAGGTAAACTGAGCAACTGATACCAGCTGACTTCGCAAACATGTAGTCTAGGTAAACAGACTAAATATCCAGGTTTCATGCCTACTTCTTTTCATTTTATCCAACAAATATTTATGGAGTGTCTACTCTGTGGTGGATACCTGACAAGGTGCCGGGAAATTTGTATTGGACAAGACCTCCTCAGCCCCAGCCTTCTTGAAGCATGTAGTTTGACACAATGTGATTGTCGAGCATATGCATTTTGTCTCAGATAACTTTTTAAACAATTTGTAAATAGCCTCTGTAAGTCCCTTCCTTAGAGTAAGTGAACTTTAATTGGGAAAGTCCTGAATAGAGCCAGAATGGAGTGTTTCATCATACTGGGTCAACAAGAATGAACATTTTTTTTGTTTGTTTGTTTGTTTTGTTTTGTTTTTTCTGCTTATATTCCCAGAGAGTGGCCAATACAAATACAGTGATTACTATCTCTAGCATTAATCCCACTACATAAGGCCTTGACCTTATTGAGGTCACCTTCCATTCTTATATGCAGGTTTCTATTTCTCTTTATTTTTGTCTCACCATTCTCTACATGTGATAGTCTGATAATTAAGTAATAAATATCATTTGGATAATAAGTGTCATAAAAAAGTAAAGGTCAAATAAAATTAGGTAAGAATGATGATAGCCACTCATAACTTTCTTTTTATTACAATCTAGGCATTTTATATTACATCTAGTCCTCATAAATGATCACAATTTAGAAATTATTAAATTCATTTTGCAAATAGAAAACTAAGTCTCAGAGAGGTTATCTGGCTAAACTTAGTCACTGGGGAAGAGCGTACACTGGGATGGTGGTATAGATTCGCCTGAGCCTGAAACCCATGCACTCTCCACTGTACAACATCTCCTGTGAGAGGCAAAATGATGGTCTCCAAAATGTTCACAATCTCAATGTCCAGAACCTGTGAATATGTTACCTTACATGGCAAAGGGGAATTAAGTTTTCATATGGAATTAGACTGGAAGATCTAGACAGCCTGATGTAATCACAGAGGCCCTTAAAAGTGGGCAAGGGAGGTAGAAGAGCAGGTAAAAGTACGCTTCCACCAGTGGTATCTACGAGTATTATTTTAGAGTAATCTTTTTAATGTGGTAGGTAAGATCAACCTTGCTCATCATTGTTAATCGGTCAGGAATAGAATAGAGACTAATTACCTTAACATGTATTTATTTAATTAGACATTAAGTCATTCAGCAAGTGCTTGTCAACACATATATTTTTCAGTAAAAGCAATTATTATGAAATAAGATGTGATGTGAGGACTCAATCTACTTTTGCTAGCTTTGAATTTGGAGAAAAAGGCCACAAGCTAAGGAATGCGGGCAGCCTCCAGAAGCTGGAAAAGGAAAATAAATAGATTTTTTAGAGTTTCCTGAAAGAAACACGGCCCTGACACAGTGATTTTAGCCCAGTGTGAAGGTTAATTTTCTTTGTCTCTAGACCATATAGACTAACACACACTGTGAGAGCCATGTTAGGCTTCTGATCTATAGGTATTATAAGAGAATAAATTTATTTGGTTTAAGTAGCTAAGTTTAAGGTAATCTGTTATGGCAGCAATAGAAAATTAGTATAACACCTTTGTAGGCACAAAAAAGATTTAAAAATATGTGCCAGGAAATGATAGAGTTACATTTTATCATCCTGTTGGAAAGGACTTTAAAGGATCAGAACTTAGAAAAAGATACATTCAGCGTCAATTTTGGTATATGAGTAAGACTTCATGTAGAATAAAGAATTTTAAGGGTGAATTTCAATCAAGGCTTATTAAAATAGAATGTGATTACATATTATAGCTGGGAGTTATAACTGAAAGGAGAGAAGAAAGGAAGGAGAAAGACTAAAATCAGGAAAAGAAAGAAAAAAACTTCCAACTGTGTGCCTTTAAAAAAGAAAACAGATTCAAGTAACTTATTTTCTTTAATTATTGAAAAGGAAGCAGCATGAAAACAAAAATAACAGAGCAAGAAATGTCTTTTATCATTGCTTTCAGTTCTGGATCTTTGCATTACATTAATTCAATAGGGAAGTTTTTCTTCTTTCTATGCCTTATCTAAGCAATCATTTTAGCTTTTTGAAAAAATAAATAATACAAATAGGCTTTTGTGGAGATCTTGCATTTACTCATGAAAATAAAAGACAGATCTGAATTATTTATAAAGCCAATTATTTTTACAAAGACACTGAATGGCAGGTAATGGCAAAGGAGGCATTTGCTGGTAATTTAATTTAAAAAAATTGTGAAGAAATCTGTGACAGGTTTTAAAACTTAATTATTCTGTGGAGCATTAATAGAAATGCTTGAAAAGAAGCTCGTCTGGTAGTAACTTTGATTAAAGTGAGAAAGCTGCAGGCAAATCCAGTATCATAATGCTGCCTGCAAGTCCTTTTGGACTTTTGCTTGCAAACAAATGTTAAGATGTGTGATTACATGAATATTATTCTGAATTATATTCCAGGAAAAAGAAAACAAAGTCATAAAAGTTAAGAGATAGAAGGCTTAGATTAGAATAAGGTTGCAGCACTCTTAACATTTACTGATTTTCCAGAATTCCATAGAAAAATCATTTCTTCTCACTTGAAACATTCCTTTGCTTGCCTATTCTTTGTTAGGGATGACTGTTCTGAGTTTAAGAAAACATCTAGCACGATGTCTTTGTGATGACAGCTTTTTGTACTCTTACATATCAGTTGAAAATGTTGATTAATAAGGTGCTGGAATCCTTTTTTTTTTAATTGAAACAGTAAAACAAGCATATGTGGAAAAAGAACTAACAGTACCAATGTGTGCTCAGTGAAAAGTAAATCTTTCACTATTCCAGACACCTTCTTCACCTCCCAGTGGCAATCAATGTCACCAGTTTCTTAATCAGCCTCCTAAAAATAGTGCGCTTATACACAAACCACTTATCCATTTACTTTACACATTTTTTTTTTACAATGGGCTGTATTCTGCATCTTGCTTTTCTCATTTAACAATGCATTTCAGAGATAATTTGATATCAACACTTATAGGTTTTATTTCACACTTATCAATAGAGGGAAGTTGTTCCATTTAATAAAGGTATTGTCATCTATGTAACTAGTCTTTTATTGATAGGCATTTATATTATTTCCAGCATTTTACCATCACAAAATCTCCAGAGGGAACGTCCTTGAGCAAATGTTTCTGCACTCGTATATATGTGGGATACCTTCCCAGAAGTAGTGCTATACCCAGGCAAGATAGATGGAACAACACCATGCTCTGAGCTTCAAATTATGAGTCCTTTATTTTTAGCCAACCACCAAGAGACAGCTAATGCTCAAAATTCTCTCTGCCCCAAGGAAAGAGCTGGATTCCTTTTTATGCCTTGCTTAAGGTAGGGGAGGAGAAGAGTTTACAGAAGCAGAACAAGCAAGTTACATAAGGAGGCTGGTAACTAGGAGGCAGGAGGTTCTCATGATTGTTGATTTTGAAGGAGGGTATACACAAGCAGTTCCCATGATTGCTGGTTACCAAGGGGGGTATTCGGTACTTGTTATATAATCAATCAAGGGGGAGCATTCACAATGGCAAGTGGGCTTGCTAAGCAGGCTATGGTTACAAAGCTTGTATGTTTCTATAGTTCTAAGTACAGCATGACCCAGCACAGTAGCAAGGCCCAGGTATGCCCTTAGGGAGGAGTGGCAGGAGGGGTGAGGCAGAGGTCAAGATGGAGTCTATCTGGCTCTCAGTAGAATGGAGTCTGTCTGGCTAACACTGGGTAGGTTAGCACAGTAGACTAGCATGACTAAAGCAAATAGGTGTTTAGCCTTCTAACAGAAATTCTAAATTGTTTTCCAAGAGAGTGTTTCAATCTACACTTTCGCCAATGATATTTAAGAGTACTATTTTGCTGTAGTCTTTTTAATTTGATAGATATGATCAACCTTGCTATTCTGTCAGGGAGAATGGACACTCATTACTTTAATATATAAAATAAAAACAATGATTATGAGGTAGATTTTTCCAGTTATCTATTGCTATAGAAAGCTATCCCAAAACTTAGTAGCTTAAAATATTTTATTACTATTTTGTCTCATGAATCTGTGACTTGGGATTTCAGAAAGAATCCAATGGGAAGAGCTGGTACCTGTACAAAAAGTACAAATACAAACCGTGTTAAGTGCTATAAAATGTATACTGGAAGATCTTCATCTGGTCTCTGGGAGGGGGAGGTTTTCTTAAGGAATTGAAATTTGAAGTGAGATCAGAAAAAGAGGAATGAAGTATATAAAGAGTACCAGTGCAGACATCAGGGCTTTAGGGAAAAGGTGGAGTGGGAAGAGAGGGGAGAGATAGGTAAGGCATTTATCTCAGAGAAATCCTAGAACATTTACAAATTCTTTAAAATGGGAAAAGACATGATGATTCAAGGACCTTTCAAATTCTTTAAAATGGGAAAAGACATTATGACTCAAGGATCTGAAACAAAGTCAAGGGGCTACAGAACACAGAGCTAGGAAAGAAGGCACAAACGCCTTTCTTACGGGCCATCTTAAGGATGTGAGTCTTTATCCAAAAATCAGTAGGTAATACATAACTAGGAATTGCTTTCCTACTCCAGGCTCTAGTTTATTACTGTGTCCTCTCTCAATAACCTAGACTCAGTCCACAGTCCAGGCTCCTGAGACAATGCCTTCCTCCCACCTTTTCTAGTCTCCTGGTTTATTTATGGAAATAAATCAGGCAAAGGATTTGAGATGCTAGAAAATTGCTTTTTCCAATGGTTACCCTATTAGGAGTTAGTCCAGGGAAGAAAAACAATTCCATGTTTTTCTAGAAGTAAGGGATTTAACATAAGGAATTAGGTGCTTATAAAATGATTGGATGGGCTATGGAAGAGCTAAGTCAGGAGTTCTACTAATGAACTACTGATTGCAAGATCTAGCTCTTGTAGGTGAAAGCCATGAAGACTCTACTGGTGCTACAGTCACAGTCACAGCTGCCTTACACCCACAGAATTCCAGATCAAGGAGTACAGTCATCTGAACCGTGGACATTTGTTGGAACTTTGGAGAAATGACCCCTACATGCTTTCCACCTCCAAAATCTTGAATGAGTACATTTCATTGACAGAAACCTAATTGCATATATAATCCTAGTTGCAAGACAGCCAGTGCCAAGTGGTTTTCTAGCTTGTAATTGCTATACTCTGTAAAAGGCAGTGGGAATAAATGCTGAGAACCAACAGATAATGTCCAGTACATGAGCTCAACCTCCCTTTCCTGACAGAAACATTGAGAAATAAGCAAGGGATGAGAATGGAAGAATGAGGCATAGTAAATGTTCAATGACTTTCAGTAATAATTGAGGCTGTGGTCCAGGGAGATAAAAATTCAAAATGCCTGATACTGTGCTGGTCATCATATGTACTTTTTGGATGGATGTCCCCAACAGATAGCACCTTGTTTCTCTAATCTGTTTGCAAAGAAGTTGAAAATACTACAAAAAGTAAACATGGAGATCCAAATGTTTCATTCACAATTCACTAAAAGGTGAACTTTTATGTGTAGGATTATGTTACAGGTGTGTTATGTATGACAGTTCTTTCCATTATAACCAGAGCTTTGATTCTTTTTTCAGTAAGTAATTATTAAAATATCTAATTACCTTACCAGGTTTTGAGAAATAATGTAATTGGCTATAACTGAATAGATCATAGTGGAGCAAACATGGCAATTAGAATGAGAAAATGTGAGTTATCATTCTTGTCACTTTCTTGAAAAACCACAACCTTTTGGTACTTCAGTTTCTTCACATGTGAAATTAGAATTTTAGGGTTAAAAAATTTCCCAGTTACTTCAACTAAAACTTTACTTTATTATTTTGTTATTTTCTTAATTGAATAACTTGAGTTGGATACAGGCATGACCATACCGAGTCTTCCATTTTTGTTTGAAATTTAGAAGTTGCTTAGAAACTTTGAACTACTCTTACCTTGTTGCTTTAAAGAAAACATGCCTTTATAGTTCTACGCATCTCACTACACAGATTCTTTTTCATCTCAAAGAGGGAAAAAAAAAACAGTACATCATACTTGCTTTTCAAGAAGAAAGTTTACAGTATTGAAAACATCCTTTTAAATCACCCTATCTAATTTTCAATTCAGAATCCATAGCATAGTCTTCTTAAAATCTGTCACTGGTAGTTTGCAAATACCGTGAGAATAGTTGAGGGCCAATTCCTCATTCAAGATGATGTAATCATTTTGACCTACAGAGGATTCCATCCACATACATTCATTTAACTTCCTCTGAAGCCTCTTGTATCACAAACAAGTGATCTTTCTACAATGTGAGGTTTCTTATTTGAAAAACCAGTTTCATGAACAATAAATTTTCACATATTTTGTTTCTTACCAATTACAATTGCTTGAATTAGATGCTGGGTTTTCATAAGCTGCTTTTTTAAAATACTAAGAACAATGGCTTCTCAGGCATTGCTGGAGGTACCAGCTGTGGTCCTTGTATGAGGACTTGTATAGGGCTGTCTTGTTCTATAAAAGACAGTAAAAAATTTGAATTTGTATTGGGCATTTTTCCCTTCCAGCTGCAGAGTTATCTTACTGTTTTTTCTTAATGCAAATTTTTATATTGATGCTTCTTCTATCTTTATATCCTTATTTGACCATTGGAGCAATTTATTGAATGTCATCTTACTAGAAAGATTTTTGTCTTTCTAGAATTAACATGCTGAGTCAGAAGCTGTCCCATATATACACTGAGCATAAACATCAAGACTCAACTGTGTCAAGCTTACTCTGTAGGAGGAAGCTATGAGTTCAAATGCCTATCAATATTCTTATATCTTTTCAAATAACTAGTTGGATATCTTATCTTTCTGCTGTATTAATTTTTCTTTTCAGATGTCTAAGGTTGTATGACATTACTAACTCTACCTATTATAATTCAGTGTGTCTGTGTCCCCTCAAGTTTACCTCTAATGTTACCCAATGTGATTTTATTTCAAGATGGGACTTTTGTGAGGTAACTAGGCTATGAGGGTGGAAAATCATTGAAGGGATTAGTGCTCCTACAGGAAGAGACAAGGAACTACCTCAGTCTCTTTTTACCATGCAATGATACAAGAAGTCAGCTACCTGCAACCTGAAAGAGAACCCTCACCAGAAACTGACCTTGGTGTCGCCATGATCTCTTACTTGCAGCCTTCAGAACTGTAAAACATACATTTCTGTTGTTGATCAGCCACCTATGATATGGTATTTTGTTATAGCTGTCCAAGCTGACTAAGATACTACCTTTAAAAAAGGTTCAAAAGTAACTGGAAGGGTGAAGGAGTCATGTAGACTGATGCTGAAAATATTTCCTGGAAACTGTTCCTTTACTGAGCCTATGCTCCATATCACACACTGTGCCATAAGCTGGGATACAGCAATTAAGTCTGTGACCTCAAAAAGCTCACACCTAGTGGGCAAATGAACAAGCTGCTTCAATAGAGTGAGATGAGTGCCCACTGGTGAGGGATATACTCCAGGTGTTTGGAATAAGGAAGAGTTGGCTTAAAGGTCACCAAGTAATTGGTAACATTTGTGCTGAATATTAAAATAGGATGTGATGGCTTGTCAAGAGGTCCAAAGTACAAAAAACGAAATATTCAATCAATGGGGCCAGGAATAGAGAATCCTGCTCAGGAGAATAGCATATGCAAAACTGCAGAGAAACTTACCCTTAGAGAGCTCTTAATGATTTTGGCATAGTTGGATACAAAGTTGAAGAACTAGTTAAAGGGTTAAAGGACTAAATACATAGATACATATCAGACCTGTGAGATTTCTCCTCATTGCTTTAGGAGCCTCACCAGTTCTTTTCTAATTGAGGGTTTACCCTTTCTTCCACTTATTAACCTTCTCAAATCACTCATACAATCATTAGGTTCTTAGACTTTCTCATGTTAAACTTTGATTTTCAAGTAAATGTTCACAACCTTGGTTTAATAAGGTGGATACAGAAGTGACAGTTGCTTTTTTGGGAAAGGAAACACATGTCATCGTGACACTTGTGAGGAGAGAGGCCTGGGGAGTGGGTGAGGAATATTGAGAAACAGTGGTTCAGAGGCAGCCAGAAATGACTCTTCATGGAGAGAATGGAAGTGTATCAGAATTACCCAAAACAAGTATAAGAACTAATAGGAAAACAAACTGAAATCTCTTTTTCTAATGGAATGGTGGTATTCTGCTGCTGAAGCCAAAGAGACAGACTAGGAAAAAATTGCAATGTGATGGATTCATGGAATAAAATAGTACTCCATGCCTTCATGGAATCAAGGAAAGGGGGAAGGAAGGAAACTTTAGGGATAGAGTAATGAGGAAGACTCAAGGAACTGTTGAGGCTCAGGAGAGGTAAATGTTGCGGTAAAGCTCAAAGTTGGCTCAATGCTCAGATGTAGAGTTAGGATTTGGTATAATAAGAGATATCTGTTGCACTAATATTTTAGCACTAATGTGGCTATTGTGATTCCAAAGAAAAAATACTACCTTCAAATATTACATCTGAATATTCCTTGAGCTAACAAATCAGTGCTGAAGCAGGGATCAGTGAGGGTTTTCCACCCAGAATCAAAATTCAGTGTGTGTTCTTTAGCGGGAAAGTAAATATTCCAAAATATATTCTCATTCAGAAATCTGGCAAAAGAAAGAATTTAGCATCTGTACCAGAATCCTAGGAACCAAAGCAAGTAGATCTTAAATTTCCAGCCAGGAAAGCATGAGTATTTTCAGGTCAAGTGATTAGCTTAACAGAGTTTAGATCATCAGGAGTTTTCAACATCTAAAAGTAGTCTATATACTGACTGTTAATAAATGTTTTGTAATATTTCTGTTAATTACACTCAATATAAATTTATTTTCAGAGTACTTATCTAATATTTCAGGTTTTCCCAGGAATACTGGCAAACCATAGGTAGATTGCCAACCCCATTTTTTCATGAAAGTGATTATATAAGAATTCATGAACAATTCCATTGTTGAAAATACTGTATACTTGTATTTCCATTGTGAGCAAGTATAGCATGCTGATAAAGTTGTGAATAGGCAAGCATTTTTGAAGAAGCAGGAAATCATGTAATAAGAATTGCAGAACATTTATGTTTAATTCTAAACTATTTAGCAGCGCTCTAGGGCAACTAGTCAGTAATGGGAATTCTGAAGAGGAGTTAGCACAGTGGTTTATGAGAGGTTAGTATGAAAACCAGAGTTTTGGACAGGACTGTTTATAACCCAACAGGGCAAGAGAATGTCTGAGGTTAGGAAAAGGAAGTTGGTTAAAAATCTGAAAGTGATTGTCATGACTTTGAGCAAATTAAGACCCAAAGATATTAATGATAAAATTGGAACGATAAACCACAGTTTTATAGAGAATAGAACAAGAGGAAGGATGAGCTCAGATGCATTCCCAAAAATTTGCTATTGTGATTCTAGCTTGATATACTGTCTTCAAGGGCAACTGAGATGCAGTACAGAGCTTTGTAACCCAAACTATTCACTCCTTTAAGCAGCCTTCTCAAAAGGTTTATTCAACTGTATCTTTACCAAAGAGAAGCAGCCTCAGAGAGGTTCTTCATGGGTACTCCTCAAAGTATCTCCATGGATAATATGAAGCCAAGGTAAAAGATCACTTTGTTAGAAGGCTATGGGTGACTAGTCACATGGGCAAGGTGGCATATGGCATGGAACAGGACTAGGGAGAATGCGTACCTCCTTTGGTTCTTGCTGCAACCTGTCAATAGCAGATGAGACAGATGAATGAAGAACTTCCATTTAACATTTCACGGAGGTCATTGTGGTGGTGAAATAAGCCAGGTACAGAAAGACAAATATCACGTGTTCTCGTTCATATGAGGGAGCTAAAAAAAGTGGATCTCATGGAGGTAGAGAGTAGAATGGTGATGACCTAAGGCTGAGAATGGGAGTGGGGAGGGAAGAATGAAGAGAAGTTAGTTAAGGGTTACAAAGATACAATTAGAGAGAAGAAACGAGTATTAGCATTTGATAGTACAGTAGGAAAATCATAATTAACAATGATTTATTGCATATTTAAAAATACCTAGAAGAGAATTGTAATGTTCCCAGCACACACACGAAACATACGTATTTGAGGTGCTTTGATACCTCAGTTACTCTGATTTGTTCATTACACATTGTATCAAAATAGCACATGTATCCTGAAAGTATGTACAACTATTATATATCAACTTTAAACATTCACAGATAACATAATGTGCAGTGATTCACATTTTATTTATTCTTGAAATGTTGTGCCATCACATATTTATAAGGAGGAAAAATATCTTAAATGTAGTAAACAGTAAAAGCCTGACAGGCCCTCGAAGACATTAGCCAGAGTCCCATAGCAATGGATCTTCAATGTTAGCACTGAAAATGCCTGGCCAGAAAGTACTTCATCACCGAGATGAGGACTTTAAACTCGGCATCTGCACCAACACTTTACTTTGATTAGGGATTCTGTCAATAGGTTTGATCAATGTTCTGCTTGCCTGGTGGTACCTCCTAAATTCTCATTTGCAGCTGTCACTTTTTAGGGACTTGCAAACTCTCAGATCATTAAAGTGGCATGCCATGTGACTCAGATTTGACAGACAATCGCTTACTAAAAATATCTGTCCTGATCAGTGCTGATGTTCTAAAAGGATATTTTCAGCTTCTTGTTCTTTCTGCCTTTCTGTGATGACACTGTACCCGGTGAGTTAAAAGCAACAGAAGAAATAGCATTATTAAAGGCAGCAGGTTAGGCCTGCCAGTGGGGATTTGGGTCGGAAGCAGGAGCTCATGCAGCCCTGTGAAGGGAATATCTCTGCTGATCCTCATAGCCCATGGACTTGTCACTGCATACTCCCACGCTTCTCAGACAGCCATAACTCTTCTTTCCAAATGGCCTTTAATTAGAACTGCTGTCACTGTTGCTTGGTTGGGTGGGTTTGATCTGACTTTGTTCAAGGCCATTATAATCTCTCCAGGTTCATTCTCAATTGGTGTGTCAGAGATTAGGGCCTTGCATGATTTCTCAAATTGACAAGTAGCGATGGTTATGGACTGGGATGGTTCGATACATTGTGAGAAATAGGTCTCAAGACATTATGGCAAGGTTAACCTATGGTCTTCTCAACTCCTCTATTACGTATGTCCTGGGTTTTTAACAGGGTAGGTAACAAACAGCACGGTAGATATTGGCTTTATAAGCTGCCTTCTTCTGTGAATTCTACTCACATGATCTGCCCACTCTGGGATTTGGAATTTTAACTCTAATTGTCATTGGGATTTACCCATTCCAGTGTCTGGCTTTAGCTACTTCTGAAAGAGTTGCTTTATAACCATTCTTGATATTCCTTTTGAAAAACATCTATTTCCAAACTGAATACCACATCAATAAAGACTATTCACTGAATACAAATAAGTTATTTCTCCCCATGTCATATTTTCAATGATTTTTTTACTCTAAATCTAGAAGCCCAAGGTCGTGCTGTTTAAATATTTCACCCTCACTATGTACATGTGTATTTGCTGACACTTGGTTTTACTACTTTGCTGTAAGTGAATGCAGTGAAAATGTAATTGACATATTTTTTTCCCTTCTTACATGAATTTTCAGTCCTCTAGAATTGCATTGAACAATGAACCAATCAATAGTCCACGGCCCAGTGTCTACCCAGATTTCCAAGTAACTGAGGCAGGGACAGAGAACATGGTTCTCCAATATGGTTAGTATTGGACTGAAGATTTGTTTTTAACTATTTGATGAGTTACAGATAAGGCCTATGGCTGTGTGTAATCTCTTGAGTTACAGAATACTACTTGCATTTCTTCTCTTCTGGTCCATGTCATAGGGGTGCATTTTTAAATTGGGTTGTTTGCCTAGCATTCTACATGAACTGGAGCTCTTCCTGAAATCTCACATCTTCACATGGGAACTCTGACTACCGGGTCGCTCCCATCTACTTCCTCTCTTAAGAATCTGTATTTCACTTTAAGTCACTCTGTGATGAGTTGGAATGTTTCCACAAACAGTCTTCAATTTCTCCCCACAGTAATCTCTTATGAAATCAAATTCTTCTAACTCTCTTCTCCCATTGATGAGGGCCCTTAAGGCCTGGCTTTGTAAAATTGCCATTCCCCTCACCAGCATCACAGCCTGATTTTTCCAGCCCATGCAATAATCTGGAGTGACTGAAGCTACATCTAATCTTAGAATCCTCTGCTCCCCATTGGTGAGTTGTGCTTTATACTCAAACCTCCTCTCTGTATGATTCATTACTGATAATGCCACCAATGCTATAGGACTTGGGGAAAAGAGAAGGGTAAGTTAGTTACAGTAAAGGCTTCTTAAAATTTTTCTGCAGGGCTATATTAAATCACAATTTCTTTTCGTTTGTTGACATATTCAACTTAATTTTAATTTTTATCTCAGTAATATATGTATATTATTTAAAATGTTAGTTAATACTTCAAGGCTGATCATAGAAAAGCAGGAGTTTCTTTCTCCAAATATCCTTTCATATGACTCTCACTCCATGAAGACAACCTCTTTAAGCACATTTAGCTGTTTCTTCTGGTATTTAATGCCATATTTTTAAAAATTAAGTATCTATTGCCGTTTCTTGCTTTTTTTTTTAGTTTCGAGGTTATTTATGCATTTTGAATTTATGGAAGATGAGACTTACGGTTCTCACTCCCCTCCAGTCACCATAGTCTCACCCCAGTTTTATTCCACCCCTCTTCTGAGTAATTTCTATCACCATTTAGATTGAACAAAAACATGGTATGTTTATTATTCTGGCTCTCAACTCTGTTCATACCTCAACTAAGAGGTATACTATGATTATATTTTCTTTCTCCAACTTTTAATCTTTCTTGAAGTGGTTAATTGTCCCTTTCCTTTGTTTGTTCAGTTTTCTCTTTATATACCATGACTTCTTCTCCAAACTCTCCAATATGGCAATGAAACGCCTCTCAGTTCTGTCAAAGTGGTAGGGTAATCTATTGCCCTATTTCTTCTAATAGAAATTTCCCCCTTGGAACCCTCGCTTTTTCTTTTCTAATCCAGACAATCTGTACTCTGGTTTTACTGGACAGCTGCCACCCTGGGATTCCCCTTCACTTTCCTTCTAGGATTCCTCTAACTTAAACACTGTTTCCTGGATCCTATATCTTCATCTTTCTCGGTTTACTTCATTTTGGTAGAACACATCCATGGTAGAGAGATTCTAAGTTACTGCCATCATTCCTACATCCTGATATTCATACCCTTGCATTGATGGGGAGGTAGAAACTTGCTTTTTTCCAACATAATATGGCAAGGATGACGGATTGTCAGTTCCATTATTATATTACATAAGATCATAATACATAATGCTCATCTTGCTAGAAGGCTCTCTGTCTTACTGGCTTGAAAAAAAAAAAAACTTCCATATTATGTGATGTACCATAGAGAGGGTCACATAGTGAAGTGATGAAGGCAGTGCCGTCTCTGACTGACAGTCAGCAAAAAACGGAGGTCCTCAATTTGACATCCTGTGGGAGTTGAATGCTGCCAACAATCATGAGAATGTGGGAGCACATCCTTCCCTGTCAGACCTTCAGAGGAGAACAAAGTCCCAGCTATCTTCGTGACTATAGCCTTGCGGAGGACCCAGCTAAGTCCTGCCCAAGCTTCTGCCCCAAAGAACATATTGAATAGTTAAAATTTGTAGTTTAAGTCACTAAGCTTGTGGTAATATTATTATACAGCAATAGAAAATAAATACAGATTTCAGAACCTGGAAATGGGGTATCATTATAACAAATATTAAAAATTGTGGAAAGGACTTTGGAACTGGGCAGTGGATGGAGGCTGAAAGAATTTTGAGAAGAATGACAGAAAAATGGTGAGAGACTCTTATAAATTTGAACTTTAAGGATCCTACCAGTGAGCACTCAGAGGCAGTGAGTAGTAACACATTATTGGAAACTGGATAAAAGAGCATCCCTCTTATGTAGTGGCAAAAAGCTTAGTGAAATTGTGACCTGCAGTCATAGAGGAAGGAGAACATGTAAGTAATAGTCTTAATTAGCTAAGAAGATTTCCAAACAAAGTGTTGAGGTTTCAACCTAGTATCTTCATGCTGTTTGTGGTCAAATGTGAGAGGAGAGATATATTTTGAGGGAATACGGTAAACAAAAAGGAAACAGAAATTGATTATTCTGAAAAATTTAAGCCTTTCCATGTCAAAAGCCTCTCCATCTCTAAAATTAAGAGATGGCTTCCAAGCACTGTTAGAAAAGTAGAGTCTACACAAAAATCCAAGGGTATGCCTATACAATTTTTTATTAAAACTTCAGATCAAAGGATCATAGTAATACTCAATTACACAAGGACCCCTTATAAGAGATCGAGTATGTTTCTTGGAATTGCTTAATCAAACCATAGGACCTTTAAAAAGATTAAAGGTATATCCCTCACCTATCTCAGAAGGAATCTAAGGTACAGAAGAACTTGAAAAAGAAAAATGTGGCTTTTGCTTCATTGAACGGACCATGGAAGATTTACATTTTTAAAAATGTTATTTCAGCAAAAGCACTGCCAACTTGAACTGAAAGGTAGAGGGACAGTGTCAAACTGAAAGAAGTTATCAACCACTTAAATTCTACTGGAAAGAGGCTGGCTAATATAACTATTGAGTAACAAACACTTGTTATACTTGTGTTACTTGTTATACTTTTTTTGACTAACCGGATAGAACTAAAAGTCGAGAACCAGGGAAAATAATTACCAGATCTTGAAAGCTAACCAAGAAACTTCCAACATTTGTGAAGCTGGCTTTTAGAATTGCTGTGATTCGGTGATTCTTATGTACTTACTATTTATCCTCCTTTTTAAAATAAAAATGCCTGTAGCTCTTATCCTATGCCTGTCCCATCACCATAATTAGAGTGTGTAGAGGGAAGATAACTTGTCTCTTTAGCTTTGGAGATCTACGCATCAAGAGGAACTACACCCAGGGAAACTCATCCATGCCTGGACTTAATTTAGATAATGAAATTCTGAATGTTCAATAGATGCTGTAATGGGATGAGACTTTTGGAGAAATACATTCATTCCCTTAGGAGGAATGTTTTAAATTCATTCCCTCCTAAGGGAATGAATGTATTTTGCATGGGAAAGGGACATGAATCACCGAGGGCCAGATAGTGGACAATGGCAGACAGACTCTATAAACGGCTCCATGATTCCCACCTCCTGGTATCCACACCTTCTACAATCCCTTCCCCTTATTCAATAGAGTACACAAGAAGAACAGGATTCCACTTCTGCTATTACATTACAAAAAAACTGTAGTACCTGTCTTGCTGGAAGACTTCTCCTTTGCTGGCTTTAAAGATGGCCTATCATAGCACTACTCCTCAGAACTATAAAGTTCTCAAATGCTTTAAAGAAAAAAAAGTTGCAAATTGTGAACGGCTGCCCCATGAAGAAGCCACGTTACAATGAACTGAAGAAACTGGCCAACATCCAGCAAGAATCTGAGGCCCTCAGTCCAGCATTCTTCAAGAAATTGAATGCTGCTGACAAAAATACAAGAGGAAGTAGATTCATCCCCAGTCAAGCCTCCAGATAAGAACCCAGTCTTGGCCAAAACCTTGATGGTAGCCTTGGAGAGGACCCAGCTAAGCTGTGCCTGGACTTCTAATTCACTGAAACTGTGGGATAATAAATGTGTGTTGTTTTAAGCCAATAAATTTGCAGTAATGTTGTTATACAGCAAAATTTAGCTAATTTATTATCTTTCAGTACTTATACTTTATTGATATTTGTTCTGTATAAAATTGCATATTTAAAATACATATTTTTACTTAAAATTTTGAAAAATAATAGTTCTAACCCATAATGTTATTTAGAAATTGCATATTTAAAATATATATTTTTACTTAAAATTTTGAAAAATAATAGTTCTAACCCATAATGTTGTTATTTAGAAATTGCATATTTAAAATATATATTTTTACTTAAAATTTTGAAAAATAATAGTTCTAACCCATAATGTTGTTATTTAGAAATTGCATATTTAAAATATATATTTTTACTTAAAATTTTGAAAAATAATAGTTCTAACCCATAATGTTGTTATTTAGAAATCTGATACATTTTAATTTTTGAATCCCTGTGTTCATTCTCTTTTTTCCCCCTTATTTAAGCTTCCAGGGTTTTTGCTTTATGCCAAAAGTTTAAAAAGATACTGTTAATGTTCATTGATGCAAGTCATTTGAGTGACCTCTGCCAATTTAGAAACAGATGTCCATCATTTCTGAGAAATTTCTTTTTTTAAATGCTGATTTATTCTTTTTTTCTAATTTTCTTTTTCTAGATAGTCTAGTAACCACCTGCCTGAATCAATCTTAACATTTTTGTATTTTTTCTCTACAATTTTCCAAAGTTTTAATCTTTTTATTTTCTTGGACATTTTTTTAACTCTTTTGTGAAGTATCTTATTTCACAAAATAGATATTTTGTGAAATATCTTATTTCTGTTGTCAAGCCTTTAATTTCCAAGTACTCTTTTTATGTTTTTTTTTTTTTAAACATTTTATTCTAGATGTTATACCTGACTCACCAGGCAATGAAACAATGACTGGTCCAATGGGGTTTGTACTTGAGGAATGCAAATTAAAATATGGCTTATCACAGCATTACTCTTCAGAAATATAAAGTTCTCATATGCTTTATTATTTTTGACCTAATTTCATCATAACTGACCTTCTTCAAGGTCACCAAGAATAAAATTCCTGGTGGCTATAGACATGGAGTTTGGAGTCAATGAGACCTGGGCTTGGGTCCTGGTTTTGCAACTTAATGGCTATGACATCTTGGGCAAATGCTTTACATTCCCCAATACTCTAGTTTCCTCATCTATAAAATGAGACCAGTGACATAACTGGCTAGTGTTAGGTTGAATCAATATAATTCCTATCAAGTTCTTAATATAGTGCAGGGTAAGTGAACCATAAATGTATCTCTTGCTGGTTTTGGTGGCATTAAAGCACTTCTTTAGAGTCAACTGGAGAAATACTTCACAAAGCTCTCCTTGACTGGTCTTTAATATATATTTCATTTTTGTTTCTCTCTGTTTCTACTTCACTAGTTCATGCTTGCTTTATATAACCCTTTTTGTCTTCTAGTTTTATACTCTAAGCTCCTTGAAGGAAGGCTTTATGTCTCTTTAATCCATATATTTTAATGTCTAATACAGTGTCTGTATCACACTAATGCTCAGTAAATAGTTTTTGAATGACTCCTCAAATGAATTTTACATTTTGTGAACTGAAATTTGTTCATGGTCAATTTTTTTTTGCTCTGTATTTGCATCCACACTTGCATCTGTGGCTGTAGAGACATTGTTGATATAAATAGCTTTTAGCAGATTAATATGCTATAAGCCACAAGGGAGATAACTCTGAAGTAGAATCGCCTACAAGCACAAATTTCACTAAAAAATTTCTTCAACTCAAGGACATAATTTCTTTCTATTCTTTGTATATACAAAGATGTAAACGATGCACCAAAATATCCCTTTATATTAAAGAAAAATCATTTTTTTAGACCTAACTGAACCCCCATCTCTCCTAGAACAACTTTCTTGGCAAAGTGGACCCAACCCGATTTTCTTTCTTCCTTCCCTTCCCTGTTTATGTTCTTCCTTTCTCATATATTTTTTGTGCCCTTACAGCATGCCAGGTATTATGGTAGGTGCTAAATATTAAGTCATAAACTCAATTGACATACTGCCTGCCTCTGTAGAGTTCACTTTACGTGAGGGACTCAGGCAATTGTCCACATGTGGGTCAGATTGGACTTTGATAGACAGACATCTGAGTAAACTATTACACCCACTAGGGTCTTGAGTGTGCATGGGGAACCAGCCTCCCAAAAGTCAGAGAACATTTGCAGACACTGAGAAAGATGCCCATCTTTGGGGTTCACATGGGATTCCAAAAACCTGACAGAATGTGACTCTGGTCAGCAATGGGGTTCAGGCATACAGAAAAAGAGATAATGATGAAGGAAAAGTATATTAAGGAAAATAACTGTTAAATAGAGCTTTCCCTGTCCTATTGCAATCTCCCCCTGCCAGAATCCATGAGACTCAAGCCTTGATGCAGCTGTGTGAAGCTGATGGTCCTCTGAAACACTCTACTTATTGTACAAGTGCCTCATGAAGGAGAGGACAGTGGTACAAGACAAATATCATCATCAGGTTAGATTAGAGTCTTGCCCAAATAATCTGCTTCTTTCCAGAAGCGGAGACTTGTTGCTTTCTGGAGAGGGGGAAGAGCACCAAGTTCAGCAGTCCAGACAAGGTCTTCAAGGGAACCAGCAGTGGCCTCTTTTCTTCATTGAGCACAGGAACCTTGGAAGGAGCAATCATCAGAGAGAAGGGCCACAGAACTACAAGCAGCAGAGGAGGTTGTTTGTGAAAGTCACATTTCTCCCCAGGCCCAAGGAGTCTTGGGGAGTAGAATTAGGGAGAAAGGCAATATTTCCAATTAGTCAAGAGTGTAAAATCTCAGACCATTGCACTTAGGGACATTTTTGTAATTTTCACATAGTTATACTTACTGGCAGGTGAGACATGGGGATATATAGGTTACATTATTAAATATATAATTGCAATAAAATGTAAATGTAATAATATCTAATATCTGCTGAATGCTTACCATAAGCATGGAATATGGATTATCTCATTTAATACTCATAACAAACATGAAATAAGTGCTTGCTATGATTTGAATGTATGAGTCCATCCAGATTTTACTGTTGAAACTTGAACTTCAAGGTGATGATATTAAGAAGTAAGGCCTGTGTGAGGTAATTAGGCCATGAAGACTCTGTAAGGGATGAGATTTATGCCCTTATGAAAGAGTTTGAGGGAACATTCATCTCTTTTTTGCCTTTTTATCATGGTAGAACACAGCAAGAAGATATCATACTGAAAGCAGAAAGTGAGCCCTTACCAGACATAGAGTTGTCTGGTGGCTTGACTTTAGTGTTTCCAACCTCCAGAACTGTGAGAAATAAATTTCTATTATTTATGCATTACCCAGTTGAAGGTATTATGTTACAGCAGCAGGGATAGACTAAGACAATACAATTACATCCAATTTACAAATGAGGAAATCTCCCTTTAATCAATGAGATTAAATTACTTGCCCAAGTTCACACAGTTAGGCTGTGGCAGAACCAACATGGGAACCAGGATGGTCTGATACCAGAACATGTACTTGTGTCTGTCTCTCATGATTCACCACTTCTTTGATGATCATGCCAATGAAAACTTGCCTTCTAACTAGATATAAGCTTTTCAAGGACTGAGACTGTCTCTTGTGCTTATTTAAAGCAACTCCAAAGGTGTGTACCAAATCCTGAGCATGGAGTACCCCTCTAGGTAAGGTTTCCAGCAGGTAACTTGTACTCAGTTACCCCTATGTTCTACCTGCTGTGTTCCTTCTTCACCCCGCATCTATTCCCATCCATGCATCTCAGACATTTGGCAGGTTACATTGCTTAGTACTTTTTCAAACTACCTTCCCTGGGTAGTCTTCCACCTAGCCTGGTGGTCATGATTGTCTCATGTTCTAACTTGCTCCTTCTTCCTTCAGTGGGAGGCTCCTTTACTTTAATATAACAGATCTTGGTCAGGCGAATCGAGGAAAGCAATTCAATTAGGATAACTCAAGTAAGCCTGAAGTCATTCAGTAATCATTTATTGAATGTTTTTATTGTTCCAAGCACTATGATGAATAATGTAGACTCGGAGATGTATCATTTGCAGGACTACAAAATTAGGCAAATTGAATTAATAATTCAATTTGTGGTATGACAGGAGAATTTGGAAAAGGAAGAACTCACTTTGGACTTGAGATGCCAAGGCTTTATGAAAGTGGCATTTGAGCTAGTCCTTGCAGTTTTGGCACAGATAAGAAAAAAAAATGTTTATTTTTTCAGGAGGCAGCAGGGGACACTGCTTTTACCCCTCCAAGAATTATTTGAATTTTTAAAATGAATGTCAAGTCAAATGAATCTCTAATGAGTGAAACTGCTGCCAGTGGGAAAAGGGAATGGGAAGGTAACTGTCACTAATGGGGTTCTTATTCAACACCCTGCGCTATGCTAGTCGCTTTGCCTATTTCACTGCATTTAAGTTCACAGCTCAATTGACTGGCCATTATGATCTGCATTTATAGAAGAGGATATTTAGACTTAGAAGTTAAGGAACTTACCTACATTCTGAGTTAATAGATGGCTGAGCTGGAAGGCAGATTCAATTCAATTCTGCCTAGGTACACAACTGGACTTCCCCCGTCAAGCTGTTTTGAAGTGTAAACTATGGAACATTACCTCGAAAAAAGAAAAAGGGAAAAAACAAGGGGAAGGAAGGGTGCTATGGGAAAATAAAACTGGAAAGCTGCATTAAAATTAAGCAATGCCATTATTGCAGGTATTCGAGGATTGTTACTGTTAGTAAACATTAAGAATCTTCAAGAGTGGGTATAGGCTGCATTATTTCCCAAACTGGACCATGAAAGTGAATTTTTCAGAGCATCTCTGAGATCCGTTTATCAAATATATCTTGGAAAATGCTGCTTTACAGCCAGAAAGAGCAGAGTGGTCGGTGATATAGGTCAAGAGGAGAATGAGGTAGTGACTATTTAGGACACAGAAACTTTCCTTTTTCTAGTTGAAGCATAGCAATAAGCTTCTCTAGCTTCAAGATGGGTCAGCCTTTGCTGAGCACATCTTAGGAGCTCAATCAATACTTAGAGAATTGAATTGAATTAGGGAATGCAGCATATCTTATCATTTCACCAGAGTTGTTACCAACAGCAAAAGTCTTTAGAGAGAGTAGCTGTGTGAAGGATTGCTCTGGCGACACCTTGATCCAGCTGCTCTGGAGGCAGCAGCTGGTCATTTTGTGTGGGTCCTTCCTCTCTGCACTAGCCAATAAAAAATTCCAGTTTCTTCTCCTACTCAGGATCAGCTTGTCTTTATCCTCAGCCTCAAAGTGTGACCAAAAGTCTTGTGTGTGTTCTTAATGTTTGTGTGTCCTTAATGTTTCAAGGGGAGATGAGTTTGCAGTTCTATTTTCATCAAACATTTATATGATGATTCATTCTGATGAAAAAATTTTGTACTCTGTGCTCACCGAGATATCATTGCAGCATTGTGGTCTTAATCTGAGCTACAAAACTCCAGAAATGAGTCCACGTGCTTTCTTGAATTTTCAGGTAGACAGAAAATAGGATTTTGAAAACAAAAAGGGAAGAAGTCTGACTCACATACCTTCAAATTTTATTCAATTGCCTTTTCAATTTTAAATAAACAGTGTTTGTGTTTTTTTCTTAGAGTGTGGTAGAGAAGAATAGTGATAGCTCCATATACGTGGTACTTTTAGCTACCTTGATTGTTAGTATAATACTCTAGGGCACAAAGGTCAATTATTGAATGATCTCCATATTAAAGAGTAAACAGATCTGAGAGGATAGCAATTGTTAATGGCACAAATCTATTTAATTTATTTGAACATATCTGTTAAACAGTAATATATGCTAAGCAGTGTACTAGGACCTGGGAATATGAGAATGAAAATAAATAAGATACTGTCAGAATCCAGGAAGAAGGGCAAAATGTAAATGGAAAACTCAAATCTGTGCTGATAAGCACAGGCCAATGTCAGCTCACAGTGCTGAGGGAGCATCCCTTTCTTAGTGAGATATGACAGACATGTGCCAAGAGTGATTTGGAGCAGTGGTACTCAAACTTCAGTGTACACCAGAATCACCATAGAGTGGGGGATGGCGAAGCCCGCTCATCAGACTTCTGACTCACTAGGTCTGGCGTGGAGTCTGAGAATTTGCTTTTGAAGACATACTGTTGATGCTGCTGATCTGGGGACCACATTTTAAGAGCCACTGACTTGGGGGACTGGTTAATGAAGGGACCTGGAAGTATGACAGAAATTGGATTCATCCTTAAAGGGATAAGAAAAAGGTATTAATTAAGAGTCAGGAGGAAGATTGTCAAATTGTCCTGAAAGCCTAGCGATATGGGAAGTTATAAATGTTTAATGCAATTAAATTAATACCTCTCCACAATGCTGCTATCAAGGCTTGGGAACATGAAAAGAGAAGTGGAGAAATAGGATGTGTCAATGATCCTTGCTTAAGACCGTCCCAGAAGCAGAAACATGATGGATGCCGGTGACGATGCTGTTGGGCATGTGGTTTTATTTTCGTAGGAAGGAAGTAAAGACAGGTTGAGACTGATAGGCCCACCACAGTTGTTTTTATACTGTGAAATAATGGGGCAAATTCTTGTGGCTGTATATCTGTGGAGGTGTCTTGAGGGAAAAAGGCAGGCTTTCTGTGTGCCCACCCCCCGACTTATTGCTGCAAATAGAGCAGCTATGCTTTTATTTTGTATCTGCTGAGAAACCTTGTGATAATTCATTTTCAGAAAAGGTTCTACAGCAAAATGGAATTTGACCACAGTGAAATTAGTGTAAAAGAACAGGTTAAGGATTTGAGGGATTTTATGAGATTTGCTGAAATGGGGGTTCTTTGTAGTTCCATCATAGCTCCTGCTCCGTCCGGTTGCCAAGGTGAAAAATCCTTTGTGTAGCAGTGACTCTGGAATAACGTTTTCACGGAGAAAACCCAAGTGAGAGATAAACAGCTGTCTGCTAGTGAAAAGGTTATATACAATTATTCCTAAGGGCTTTGGGGAAGACAAGAAATGTGTAGCCCTTTTAGCTCAATACTGTGTCCAGGGGTCATTAGTTTATTGGAAACATTGGGTAATTAGTAGATTTGCTGGTCCAGTTGGCATTTGTCTTATTGATCCCCTGATATTTTGTAAATGCTTTCATTCATGTAATGCCATTTGCTCTCCTTATATAGCTTTTCTAGTGTGTTTCTAGAGAAAGTGTTGGAAAAAAAATAAGATAATTATATATAAAGATATATATAAATGCACCCACCAGAAAAAGGATCAAGTGGGGGCAAGAAAAAAGCAATGCCATAACTTAAGCCATTATTTCCAAAGTATATTTGAATAATCATATAAAATGCTTCTCAATAGTAAAATGTCTAAATATAAAACTACTAAATCAAAATTTCAATGGGATACCTAGAATTTGTACTTTAACAAGTTTCTAGGTGATTCTTTGCAGTCGACTCATTGTCAGGCATTTAAAAACTACGGATTAAGGCCACTGGGCCACCTACATATACCCTATTTGATTTATTCAACCAGGACCAATCTACAATGCACAAAGCTGTGGGCAATCCGGGGGGCAGCCTATCCTTAGCACTCACTACTCATTCGTCATCATCATTTATATTTGCCTGATTGTTCCAAATGAAATATGTACCCTACACAAAATATGGTCAAAATAAATACTCACTAATGATCTTCTAACAAACTGGCAGCAAAAACTCTAAAAATTTAGTTGACAGAACTATGAACTACCCTCAGGGAGAAATGTAAAATAATTCCAGGATTGAAAACACTATTCGATCCTTAAATGTCTAAGAAAAGTGCTGTGTCTGGATGTTTGTGTCCCCCACAAATTTCTACACTGGAATCTAGTCTCCAATGTTATAGTATTAAGAAGTGGGGTTTTATGGGAGATGATTAGGTCATAAAATCGGAGCCCCCATGAACGGTATTAGTTCCCTTATAAGAACTATGCACTACCTGATTGTGCTCCTGGAGTTACAGTTAGTACCCTTATAAAATAGATTCAAGGGGCCTCATTTGCCTCTTCCACAACGTGAGGACATAGTGAGAAGTCAGTAGTCTGCAGCAGAAAGGGCCTTCACAAGAACCTGACCATGTTGGCACAGTGATCTTGGAATTCCCAGCCACCAGAACTGTGAAAACAAATTTCTATTGTTTATAAGCTACACAGTTTGCAGTATTTTGTTATATCAGCCTGGGTGGACTAAAATAGAAATTGATATCAAGGAGCAGGGTGTTCCTCTAATAAATAGATAAAAATGTGGAAATGGCTTTGGAATTGAGTAATGGATAGAGGCTGAAAGAGTTTTTAAGTGCTTTCTAGACAGAAGTATACATTGCTGCCAATAGACCAAACGGGGTCATTCTGGTGAGGGCTAGAAGAGAAGGACAGCTGTAGAAAAAAAGCATCATCCTGCTTAGAGATTACCTACATAGTCAGGAACAGAATATTGCTGGAAATAAGGATGATAAAGGCCATTCCGATGAAATCTCAGTTGGAAACTGGAAACATTATTGGAGACTGAAAAAAAGTGATCCTTGTTACAAGGAAGCAAAGAATTTGAGGGAATTTAGTTTGTGTCCTAGTGTTTTGTAAAAAGTAGAACTTGTGAGCAATAAAACATGATATTTGGTAGATGAAATTTCTATGCAAAATGTTGAAGGTGCCATTTGGCCTCTATTGAATGTTTATGGTAAAATGCAATAAGAGAGAAATGATTTAAAGATGGTATTTTCCATCAAAAAAGAAATGAAACTTGGAAAAATTTGGAAAATTCTTAGCCTATTTATATTGAAGGAAATGAGAAAGTGTGCTTAGAAGAAAAGACAAAGGTGTCCAAGCAACTGTTTGATGAGGAGATTTGTATGATTCAGAGGAACTCACTTCTTTTCCTCAGTACGATGAAAGAATGGCTCCAAACGCTTTTTGGAGATAGTTAGAGCTGCCCCTTCTACCACAGACCCAGAGCCTGAAGATTCTGAGGGAAATTTCAGGGCTTCTCTCCCTGTATTTCATCTCAACAATACTCAGCAGTGGGCCCAGAGTCTTGGGGGCCCAATCCCCACCCCTATGTGTCCAAAAGGTGAGATATTTAGTCAGAAAACATTATTCTTAAGCTTTAAGATTTAATTGTGTTTGCTATGTTGGGTTTTGAACTTACATGTGACCTGTTACCTCTTTCTTCTTTTCAGTCTCCCTGTTCTAGAATGGAAATGTCTATCCTATTGTATTTTTGAAGCACATAACTTATTTGATTTCACAGGCTTATAGTGGTGATAAATTTGTCTCAGAATGAATTGTACCTTGAGTCTCACCCATAACTGATATGTACAATATTTAGATGTGTTGCTGGACTTCAGAATTTTGAGTCCATCCTGGACTGAGTTAAGACTTTCGGGTCTAATGAGCTAGAATGAATATATTTTTCATGTGAGAAGGATACACAATTTGGGCAGGGGTAGAATGTGTTAGTCTGAATATTTGTGTCCCCCAAAACCTCCTAAGTGGAAACCTAATTTTTAATGTGATTGATAGTATTAGGAGCTGGAGTCTTTTGGAAGATGATTAGGTCATGATAATAGAGCCCTTGTGAATGGAATAAGTGACCTTGTAAAATAGTCCAAGAGAGCTCATTTGACTCTTTCACTATGTAAGGACAACCCTCAGCAGAACCTGACCCTGCTGGCACCCAACTCTTGGACTTCCCGGTTTCTAGAACTGTGAAAAATAAATCTCCATTGTTTGTAAACCATCCAGTCTATGGTATTTTGTTATAACAGCTTGAACACACAAAGACAAATGGATTTCAGTATTCTCGTGCTGCTAAAATAATGCAGTTGCTATAGCATTTGCAGAGAACAACGGAAGAGAGACAACTTTAATTGTATCACTGTTTTAGACCCTCAAAATAATTATGCATTGTAGCATCATTATTCCTTGTATCTAGATGGGGAACTGAGGCCTAGCATAAATAACCACCTCATTGTCATATAGCTAATGACAGAATCAGGGCTCAAACCCAAATCTTTCTGATTCTAAAGGCTATGCTTTTTCACTATGTCGTGTAATGTCTATGCAGCTTATCATGTTTCCTGCCAACATTACCACTGATGAATGCCAAGATGTATTCTGAGGAAATAACAGTGTATCTGGGATTGCTTAACTAAGGCTGTTCAGAAGGAGGGTGATTGTGTGTATAGCACCTTACAGAACACAGAGGATGGGAGCAGGGCACTACAGATTCAGGCTTAAGATTCAATACACCCAATAAAGATTCGTGTGCCCTTGAGCAAATTATTTAGGATCACTAAATCTCAGTTTTCTTACCAGCAAAATGGATGTAATTTTAATACTTAGAGGGTTGTTTAAAAAATGCCTTCTAAAAGGATATATCCAGCACAGGACTGATAGAATAAAAATTATATAATATATTGATCAAGTTGGAGTCATTATCACCCCCAAGTAGTTATGTAGGTTCAAATCACCCAAGTCCAGCACATAATGGGGAGTCATATTCTGGTTTCTTTTTATTAAATTATTTTATGTTTCTGTGAAGCAAGAGCTTTTCTTTATCATATTAATGAAATCATATATTTTCAGGACAATTCTGGTTTCATAAAATTTAAGGATTCGTGATAAGTATAATTTCTATCTATATCACTGAAAATAGTTTGACTTTACTGTCAGAAAACAGAATCTTAGAATGGAAAGGGTTTGGATTTTGAATTCATAAAATGAAAGATTGGGTCCAAATGTCTCTACCATCATTCACTAGTTGTTTAAACTTGGGCAGTTTCTTTGAAACTCATTTTCAATCTGTAAAATAAATATAATGGTTATTGTCAGGATTAAATGTTGAAAGGATCTAATAATGTGTAAAATAGCAAGCAATTAGTAGAAGTGCCATTTAAAAATGTTTTCAGCAGAAAATAACAGGAAACCAGGTGGCTTAAACAAATAGTGTGTTAGTTTGTTCAGGCTTCAATAACAAAATATCATAGACTGGGTAATTTATAGCTTATAAACAACAGAAATTTATTTATCACAGTTCTAAAGCCTGGAAAGTTCAAGACTAAGTCACTGGCAGATTCAGTGTCTGGTGAGAATACATTTCTTGGCTCAGAAGTGGCAGCTCCTGCTGTGTCCTTACATGGTAGAAGAAGCAAGACAACTCTCTGGGGCCTCTTTTTATAAGGGACTAATCCCATTCATGAGGGCTCTCTGCCCATGTCATAATCATCTCCCAGAAGACCCCACCTCATAATGCCATTACATTGAGGGATACGATTTCAATATACAAATTTCAGGGGGGATACAAACATTCAAACAATTGCAAATAGGTCTCTGATAATAAAATTTCCAGCCTCAAAACATTATCTTTCATCCTATTGTTGTTATATCATGAACAAGATGACTTGAACAACAACATACTTCAGTTCCAAGAAAGATGAAGAAAAAAGAGAATTAAAAAGTCCTCTCTTCAGGAGACTTGTGCTTTGCATTAGTAAGTAGAATTCTTCCTCAGCGGAGTACCCTTTTATAGATCATTAACCCCAACTGGGTCACATGACCCCTGTAAATCAGTCAATGGCCAAGGGTAATAAAATTACCATGATTCATCACTTGGGCTGGAACAAGGAAGCATCTGACCTATATGCAATAAGGGAATCTTGACCAGATTTATGAAACAATTAGGGTTCTATCAGACAAGAGGAAGGAGGTGGTACAGTGAGGAAGATGTTAGGTAGCTGACAGACAGTATCTGCCATAATTGTCATTCAACAAAAGTTACTTTTTCTCTCCCCTTAACTGATAAAAATTAGCAAATATATAAATAAACCAATCTGTGCCACTTTATGAGTCCCGATATTTAGCTCACAAAAAAAATTTTAATGCTAAATATGCTATAGGATCTAGGAAATTGACCTTTAAAGGAGGCAGATTTTCAAGAAATCAGCTTATTAATTTTGATCATGTTTTTTTACCTGGATTCAAAAGAATGGATTTTTAACTTAAATATTGGAAAAGATTAATAGCAACTATAAACCACTTTCAAAGAATGCTGGTCTTGGCTAAAGGCTTAGATAATAGAACTGTCTGGGTTGGTGAGATTTGCGTTGGACCTTTTCCCAGGACTGTATTAAGCACTGTAACTGGAGGATGAAAGAGCCAGAGACATAGTTAAGTGTCAAAGACTGCCTCTTCTCATGTAGGAAGGTTTGGATTATAAAATATGGACATCAGTTCATTACAGGTCTTTCCCAAGACATGATCTAACTTATGCATACTTCCAACCTCAAATCTACCCTACCACCTCCCCCTGTGCACCCCCTTCCCTCCCCTGAAACCCTTACCTAGGATGGAGCTCCCTGTTACAAACTGCTTGGGAACCTGGTACCTTCTTCTGTTGCACATACCCACTTGTAATTAATTGATTGGTCACTTGTGCAATTACAGCTTACTGTCACTTCACCAGTAGAACGTAAGCTCCTTGAGGTACCATATGCTCACCACCAACAAATGCTTGATACAGTGTAAGCAATCTATAAAGGTTTAGTTTTAAACACATATGTTTAGAACATACCAATTAAGAAATTTATCTGAAAATCCAAATATGCTGACAGATTGGGAAGGAGGGAGTGAATTTTCACTTCACAAAATAAGTTCCCAGAGGAGTTTTTTTAAACAGAGAGCTTCTTTCAGGCATTTAAAAAAGGATTTTATTTACCAGAATTTGATGCACATTACTTTTCAGGAACACAGACACACACACCTAGTGTAAAGCCATATGCTATAAACACACCCTCTAAATTTCTCCTTTCCAGACAGAATTCAAAGCCAATTATGAAGAAATGAAAAGAGCAGGGAAGAGCAAACTGGTTCTAGAATACCAGCACAATGATCAACGGAATAAAATATCCATGAGAAAGCTCCAATGTACCCTAAGGAAATTAGGATAGGAGTGTGTGGCCTTAAAATAATCACCTCCCACCCTCGCTTCTAACTGTGGGTTTGGTTTTGAGGCAATTCTGGGCCAAGAGTCTGTTCTGTGGAGGACTGGAATAGTTGTTCCTCTCTTAAACAAGCCAGGTGGGCTGCTGACTGACTGCATTAGTGTCATTGTGTGTGTGTTGGAGGGGAGGGAATTGTGGAATACTAAGACCTAAGTAATGATTATAATGGCAGCTAACAGTCCCTGTGCACTTGGGTGTAAACACATGATGATACGCAATCTACTAGGATCATTCCTTTTAAACTTTGAACTCCTATGTGCCACTTAACTCCCTTCATAATTTTTGAAAAGTCATTTGACCTCTTATCATTCAGGAACATCTCAACAAATGGTCTCACTCTTTATTACATCACAAAATACTTTTGAGGCTCAAAGGAGATGATGGATATGAATTTGCTTTCTCACCCATGAAACACTAGAGAAATATTATATTTAACTGAACTTTGAATTTACTTTTGTTTTGCATATATAGTTTTATATGTGTATTATATATTTATTTGTGTTTTATATTTATATTTATTTTGTTTCAACAAACATTAACTTAGATTTATGCTCAGTATATAACAGTAGTTGAGAAGCCATCTGTTTCATCTATGTCACCAAGGAATGAGGTTATGAAAAGATAAATTGAATGAGGGAAGTCCAAAATTGCTTCTTGAAAGATGGGGAGGAGTTAGTTTCCAAAGCAAAGTGGAATGAGGGAGTCAGGTTATGTAAGGTAGAGGCAAGAGAATGAGCAAAACTATACCAGCATCCAACAGTATGCTTTTTACTGGGAAGCATAAAGCAGTTCAGTATTGATAAATATAATACATGTCAGGGAGGGTCAAATAACGAGGCTAGAAAAGTAGATAAAGCCAGATTATGTTGAGTGTTCTGTGCTGCTATGGTTGGAATATTTATTTCCCTGCAAAATTCAAATGTTAAAATCTTAACTCCAAAGTGATGGTATTAGAAGGGAGAGAGCTTTTGAGAGGAGATTAGGTCATGAGGGCAGAACCTTCATGAATGAGATTAGTACCTTCATAAAAGAGGCCTGCAGGAGACCTCTCACCCCTTCTGCCATATAAGGGCACAGTGAGAAGGCACTGTCTATGAACCAGGAGGTAGGCTGTCATCAGACACAGCCTGTTGGCACCTTGATTTGGGACTTCTCAGCTTCTAGGATTGTAAGATATAAATTTGTGTTGTTTACAAACTACCCAGTTTATGGTCCTTTTGTTATAGCAGCCCAACAGACTTAGACATGTGTCCTACTATAGGCCGTATGCTTTTGATCTGTATTTATAGGTGATGGAAACCAAATGCACTGTTTTAAACTGGGAGATGACATGCTCATATTTGTGTTTTATCAGGATCAGTCTGGAAGCAGCATGAAAGATAAATTTGAGAGGAGCCAGACTGGAGAAGGAAAGTTAAGAGGCTGATGCAGTAATTGTAGCTTGATGACCAGACCTCAACTAGGATAAAGGTAGGAGGGATGAAGAGGTGGGAACAAATTTTTTAAATATATGTATATGGAAGGAGAGGTTCGTGTTGGCAGAATCTGGTGACTGATTAAATACGGCCATAATAAAGCAAAAAAATGTAAGTCTAAGGTGAATCCAAGATCAATAAATACTTTTCTGGATGGTTGATGTACAGATACATGGATGGATGGCTGCACAGATGGATGGATGGATGAATGGATATTGAATGGTTGGATAAGTGGATAGAAGAATATTTTGTGTATGTAAATGCTCAAAGAATTAGGTTTGGTTCTGGATCTCATAAGGTATCATATATTTTATTTGGTTTTTACTCCTATAAGTCTGATTACTCAGTGAAATTATTCAGCCACTCAAATACCAAAATCTCGTGAATCCTGCCATGTATGAGTTGCAGTACTAGGCAATGCCGGGATATTATTCCAAAGTGAATAATGCTGACCATGTCCTTTGAGAGATTTTTATTCTTGGTAAGGACACGTGACTTAAAGGTAGTCATCTAAGGTGGTCTGGGAGTAAATGATAGATCCAGATTAGTGGTTTAAATTCTCAGATGTGAGAGATGGAATAGGGTAGCCTGGATGGCTTCCTGTGGCATTTTCAATTTTAGTTGGGAAAAGGAAACACAGGTTGAAGGAGTAGGGAAGCACTTTGTGGCAGGGAGAATGGAAGGTGTTGAGCTGAGGGCATTGGCAGAGTTGGGATTGAGGACTGTAAGCAGGCTAGTGTGTCTGGAAATGCTGTCACTCTTGTCTGGTCACATATGGATCATGCTAAGCGATCCAGCTTTTGCATGGACTTCTCTGATCTATCATAGCAGATCTCTGCAGGGACCTATGTGACCTTCTAAATGTTTTAGCTGTGAAATTATCTCCCTGTTCTAGTTGAACATTGAATTTCAATATATAAAATAAATAAAGGAGAACTGAACTTATTTAAATAGAGGGGAGGAGCTAGCCACTGTTCATTCTACCACCTCAGAGATAAGGCACCTCACCCAAGATAGTTATGAGGATATTCCAGGCTTCTAAAGACCTCACAGTTTGGAAACCATTGGTTTAGTCCAGTTCTTTCATTTTATAGATAGTAAAGCAGGGACACAGAGAGGTTAAGAGACTTGCTCAAAGAGTATACAAATATCCTCTTACTTAGTGAAGTTAAGGTATAAATAGAACTCGTTTCCTGGAACAAGTCTAAACCAGAACAGTTTCTACATCCTTGGTTGGAGAGAGGTATCTTACTAAATCCTACACTGTCCAGTTTTTGTCCCTTTTTAGACACTTGCAAGTTGCCATTGTCCTGGGGATATGCAGAGTCTGCAAATGCCGTGCCTGGCTTCTAATTGAGGGTGGTTCAGAAGGCAGCTAGCAAGCTTCCGTTTTGTAAGCAAGCGCCAGAATAAGGAAGTATTCGCATTCAGCAGTGGGCACGGTTGCGATGTGCCTTGTACTAGAGCAGCATTAATTTCCCCTGCTCTGTGTTCTAAGGAAAATATTCCCATTTTTGACAGATGTTCTAATTCAACAATTAGCAGTGACTATGACATGCAAAAATTACCAGTTGCTAAAGGCCCACTTAGCCAAATGGGAGGCATGGAGTATTTTTATACTCAGCAGGCTTGGGCTGTGTAGCTTGAAGCACACACTTGCCCAGCATTTCTCTGGCTTATGTGTTTTACCACTAACTGTAATTTATTTTTAAAGATTCTAAAAATGTGCCCATCGCAACAGCTTCTGGGTGGTGGGAGGAGAAGAGAAAAGCATAAGATGCTATATGAAATGGCATCCACTAAACGGCTCTCTTCCAAGCCTTTGGTACCATTAGATCATGGGAAAGGCCGTTAGCTTTTCAGCCAAAGGGCAGCTTTGCTAACATGATTCAGCTCCAGCAAATGAGTCATCCCACCCTTGCCACTTAGTGGCCTCAGTAAAATCAAGACAGGAGATTTAGTTGGTTTCAATGCTCCCAGCCTCACTCTCTGTTTATTTTCCTCCTCTTATTAATAATAAAAATATGTTCTTTAGATTTGTCCACTCACCCAGGTCATTCCCATATCTCCATTTTTAACCCAACAAAGTCTTCTCTCCAGAAAATTTAATCTTAGTATTTCGAAATAGCTACAGTGCCTCAGAGTTGGAAAATTATTGGCAGCTATAATCTATACTTATTTCAGTAAAATAAATACACATATACATATATTTAGATCCATATCCTCATATACATAAAAATGAGCAGGCACATACAATATAGGTGCACTTATAAAATATATGCACAGTATACATCAAGAAAAATCATAATAGCTAATTACAGTGAATACAGTTTTCTTAGCAATTTTAATAATTTTGAACAAGTTGTTGTCAAATCTGACTTGAGTGTCACTTTTTACATTTTGATGTGGTTAATAAAGCCTTCATAACAGGGATAGGAGAGAGAAGTCTTAGTTGTACCATTTTCTTGTAGTTGAATGCTACATAAGTTATTTGTATTATCTTTACCTGTGCAATTCCTCAGTATCATATAAGCCACACCTGTATTTTTGTGAGTATTACTTTGTTTAATATCAAATATTCAACTCTGTACACTGACTTTCTGTAAAGAATAATATGCGGCAATATCCCAAAAGCAATTTACAAATGCAGGTACCCATGTCAAACTTTCTACCTATGAAGTCCTAATCTCCAGTATGTACTACTTTCAACAACATACAGACTCCAGTCCAGGGGCTGGTCTCATTCTACATATTAGATATTAGTACTTTTTTCCTCTTTAATTCTTTTTACATTAATAATTAAAAGTTTTCATTTCTAGTTGCTTGTCTTGAACATTCCACTTTGGAGGCTGTGAATGAGCCTTGGTAGATGGGCCCTTCTGTCCTCTCTAGAGGGCGTAGTCTACACATTCAGATTGATTGAATGGCCTGTGTTGATTGTGATGCCTTAGAGAGAGGTTATGTGTAACAGGGGCAAATGCTCAGTGGTCCAAACCTGGCTTCTAGGAGTTGTGGGTTGCACACAGTCAAATGCAAGTTCTTCCAATCTGCATTTGCCAATATGCGACGCAAATCGCACAGGAAGGTATAGCCAGACAGGCTGTGAACAAGCCAGCCAAGGGAGTAGCCTGACCTAGCCACAAAAGTGCTAAATTCTAAAGGTCGGTGGGGCTCTCTTTCTGATTTTTTTACCAGTCTCCTCATAACAGTCTGTGCTCTCTTTCAATCTCCCCCTCTCTGATTCTAACATCACTTTCTGGCAATTAGGTTACTTGCTATTACCATATAAGACACTCATGGTACTCACGAACAGAACATGCCTGGCTCCCTATATCCAGCTCCTTACCAATTCCTGTGTTCCACTCCACAATGCCTCTTACATTGCTTACTCTTCTCTATCCTCACTGTTAGCATCCCAATTCAGGCTTCATTATCTCTTGCCTTAACTGGGATAGCAGCCCCCTACCAATATCCCTACCTCTCATCTTCCTTCACACAAATCTCTTCTCTATGCCACTTACATCCCCAAATATATTTTGCTTTGCTTGGAAGTTTTCAATGGTTCCTTCACTCCCTACGGTACTAAGTAATCAGCAACTTGGATTGGCACTCATGTTCATATTATATGTGACCAATCTGTTTATTCTGACTTCCTGCACTTCTCTCTCAATTTTTTTTTTATTTTCTAGACAGATGAATCCTTTTTCTATTCCTTTATCAAATCTCACATTGTCATACCTTGTGCCTATGTTACTAGTTTCTTCTGCCTGAAATATAATCCCCAACCTTCATGCTTTAATCTATTTATTCAACTGCTACTTCTTAGGTATCTGCTATGATTTTCAAAATTTCTCACCTATAAAGTGTCTACTTGTGCTTCTATAACCTGTTCCATTAAGTCTTTCTTGCCTTTGCAAAGCAATGCCATTTCTATGTCTTCTAAACTTCTTTGGCACCTTAATTTTGTTTATGGTGCTGTTTTCTCTTTGTTTTGTCTTACATTTTGGTGAAAACTATTTAAGAAATGTCTAGTTTGTGCTAAGCTTTATAAAAGCCATATAGGATTATATTTAATACCTTCATTATCTTTGCTAGACCCATACTCTTATTCTCATTTTAAAGACTAAAAATTTGAAGCTCAGAATAATTAAATTACTTGCTCAAGGCCAAACCACTAAGGTTCTACACTTATGGATCAAACCAAACTTGTTTTCTTTCCTGATTACATGATATACTGATTATAGTCATCATTGTACTTTTTCATACCCAATGATACATCACAAAGTCCTTGAAGACGTGACTGAATTAACTGAGTTCAATTCAGTCAAATCGTACCTGAGGGACCTTGCAGAAGGGAAGTCAAACTGGTGGTCTCCATATGCCTTTTGATTGGCCAGTCTCGCTTGTATGGGCCTTCCCCCACAGCTATTACAAGAGAGCCTGAAATAACTCAGTCAGCCTCATTCTATATAGGTTTTAATTTTCTAGCTTTTGAGAAGTCACTGCTGCCTAACTCCTGGCTGCTGCACAATGTGTTGTAGATTTAAATATTCTCTATGTAATGCTGATTACTGAATAAAGTGGCAATTAAGTTTTCATGCCATAATTTCTATGTTTCACTGAACAGTACTAATAGTACATTGTGTCTGTCCCTTCCAAGAACCCACCTGTTTTGGGGGGAGATGGCAGCAGGCTGGTGCTGTGGGCTGCTGAGCAAAGTACCAGTGTTACTCAGGGATTGAATCACAGCATCAGCAGCCACAGAAGACCTGGGCTACATGAGAGGTGAAAGCTGTGTACATTTATTCAACTCTGCCTCTCCAGAGGTAAATTTGTGTTAGACTCAAAGAAAACCTCCTCTGTGGCCTTTGCCACTTTGTATTTCTTGGCATTTGCAAAAGCAAATGGAGCCATATTTTACAGGCAACAGGAAAAACCACAAACCTCTGTGAAACTGTACCTGTGCCACAAGAAATTTCTCTGTCTTGCCTACCTCTTTACATTTACAGTCTCAACCTTAATTTGTCCGCAGCAGTTCTCAGACCTTTAACTCATTTTTTCATCTCTGCTCCCCACCTTCGGGTCAGACTCTTACTTCAGTCTGACTCTTCATTTCCCCAGCCCACTGTCATTCAGGAAGCTGACTGCTGCTCCTCTTTGCTCTGGCTTCAGGCCCCACAGCCAAGGCCAAGCACCAGTTCCTGGACTCCAGCCGCAGTTTAGAGTCATGAATATTCCTTTCTAGCAAGCCTGGCTGTCAGACATGCTGGGATTTTAGTAGCCGTCAGGATGGGCAGAGCTAAGAATGGGAAGGGGAAGGACTAGAGCTAGAGATACTGGCCTAGCTACAAAGCTGACTACTAGAAAAAAAAAAAAAAAAAAAGATGATTTGAGTTTGGCTATGTCCCCACCCAAATCTCATCTTGAATTGTAGTTCCCACAATTTCTGTGTGTTGTGAGAGAGACCTGGTGGGCGATAATTGAATCATGGGGGCAGTTTCCCTCATACTGTTCTCATGGTAGTGAGTAAGTCTCGTGAGATCTGATGGTTTTATAAGGGGTTTCCCATTTTGCTTAGCTCTCATTCTGTCTCTTGTCTGCTTCAATGTAAGACGTACCTTTCACCTTCCACCATGATTATGAGTCCTTCCCAGCAACGTGGAACTGTGAGTCCATTAACACTTTTTCTTTATAAGTTACCTAGTCTTGGGTATGTCTTTATCAGCAGTGTGAAAATGGACTAACACAGAAGGTCGTCAACTTAAATTTCACCCTACAGTGGCCTGGAGAAGAGAACCAGTCTCAAGCCCAAGATGGCTCTATCTGGTGGGCAATGCATAGAAATTAGAATCCTAGTTATTGGTAACGTACAACAGCAGACTGGTGGTAGCTTTGTTAATGTGAGTGGTTTGCATAATATGGAGAAGTTTATCCTAGCCAAAGGTGAGTTAGGCATAAAGGAAAGGGATTTAGGCTTTGGAGTTAAAAAGACTTGGTTTCTAATTCTAATTCTAATTCAGTTACAGATCTGTGATGATCTGTAACCAGCACTGTGATTTTGGCAAGTTGATTAATCTCTGTGAACCTTAGTTTTCTCACATAGAAATAGGGAAAATAATAATTACCTCATAAGGCTTGTGGTGAGATTTAAATACAGAAATACCAATTATTTCACGTAACAGCAAACAATAAAACATAGTTATCATATGGATAGTAGGGTTGAGATCTCTGAAAAGGTGAGGTGATACAGGCAGATAGTAGGCAGTAACTTGTATTCAGGGTCTCAGAAGTAGAAATGAAGTGTAGATCAAGAAATAAGGTCTGAAGATCAGAAATACAGATGGGACACTGTGAGCCCGAGCAAGGGCAGGACAATTGTCAGGGCTCCCTGGTCCCCCTGGCTAAGACAAGACACATTTTAGACCTCACCAGCTGGCAGGTCAGAGGCAGTTAAGGTGCTCTCTCCCTTGGTCAGCTTTGGTCCAAGAATTGGGCAGGGTGCCCTCAGGTAAGGGCATGGAAAAACAGGCCGGCCTCTCAGGTCAATAATGAGAGTAGCTGCTTAGAAGTAATGGGAAAGGCACTGCCAGCAGTCCTGCTGCCTCCACCTCTGCCAGAGCTGGGGCTGCCTCAAAGCCTGTGTCAGAAGCCCCAAACTCAGGCTGCAGTAGCTCTGTATTGGCACCTGGGTTGGAGACCTGAGTAGGGCAGGGCTAACTGCTGTTCACAAACTATCTTGGAAAATAGTAAAGTCATTCTCTCAGGAGAAAAGCAGATCAGAAGTCAGGTGCCAAGATGTGCCTACTGACAAGGTCTTGGTGGTCCTTTCTGTTGTTTTTGCTGGTTCTTGACTAATTGCTCCACATCTGGGCCCCTGAAATTCTATAACAGCCATGATATATGTATGGATGTGTATGAATGAATGTATGTGTGTGTGCACTTACACATTTATGTAAAAACAAAACAAGAGTGAGTATTGGAACATCAAGGGGCATAGTAATCAAGTTGTCTAAATATTTCAAAGATCCATGATTCTTTCCTCCCATATTAATCATATAAGCATTCCTACCCCAAACTTATACTCCACGAGAACAGGGAGGATTTTCAGTGTCTGTCTAGCACAGAATATAAACCTAGGAAATATTAATTGAATGAATCATCTATAATTTAGGCCCATGTGAGGTGTCTCACTGTATTATTTGTAATCTTAGGCATAATCCTACCCAAAAAAACCCGCTAATTTAATAAACAACAAAACTGACATACATAAAAAGTTCACGAAAAATTTGTAAGTGGTAGAGTTTGGAAATAGCCTGTACTCTAGTTCTTGCATCATATAATGTGTCCAGGTTTGAGTTTTGGAAACATGATTATTCATTACTAGCTCTAAAGTAGGCGGGAGACTCTCAGGAATTCTGGGGTTAAGTTGGAAAAATAAAATGTCACAGAGGGAAGGAGTAAAAATCTGCTGTTTTCAGAATGACATAATTAACACTGCTGCTTTTGCCTGATTTAGTATTGCCAGATTTAGCAAATAAAAATACAGGACTCCAGGTACATTCTAATTTCAGATAATGTTTATTTCAGTATGTCTTGAACATTGCATGAGACATACTAAAAATTACTGAAAGTTTATCTGAAAGTAAAATGTAACAAAGCATTCTTGTTTTATCTGGCATTTCTATTTTGGTTTAAGATATGAGACGATACCTTGGTATTAAGACATTGGTTAACACTGGTGGGGATGGAATTCTGGTTGAAGAGACCTAGAGGTCATCTAGAGTGTGTCTGATGTGTATTCTTTCATTCACTCAACAAATGTTTTTGGGCAATTGTCCCTTGCAAGGCACTGTGAGGAGAGAGAAATATCTTGGTTCCAGTTAATACTCTTTTGGTACTTGGAGCCCAATAGAAGAGCAGAGTATATTAGTTACTGTGATAACAGGCTATGGGAAGTATGTAACACATTACTTGCAGAGACTTAATATGGCCTGGACACAGGGAAAGCTCCTTGAGGAAGCATTTACCCCAGCTAGGCATGACCCAAGTCTCATTTCCTTGCTCCCACTTCACAATCTAAGCTCCACACTCCTGCCAAAATCATCTTTCAAAATACATAACCAATATCCTACTAAATGGGCAAAAGTTGGAAGCATTCTCTTTGAAAATCGACACAAGACAAGGTTGCCCTCTTTTACCACTCCTATTCAACATAACATTGGAAGTTCTGGCCAGGGTTATCAGGCAAGAGAAAGAAATAAAAGGCATTCAAATAGGAAAAGAGGACGTCACATTGTCTCTGTTTGCAGATGACATGATTGTGTATTTAGAAAACGCCATCATCTCAGCCCGAAAACTCCTTAAGCTGATATGCAATTTTAACAAAGTTTCAGGATACAAAATCAACGTGCAAAAATCATAAGCATTCCTATAAACCAATAATAGACAAGTAGAGAGCCAAATCATACTGAATTCCCATTCACAAATGCTACAAAGAGAATAAAATACCTAGGAACACAACTTACAAGGGATGTGAAGGACCTCTTCAAGGAGAACTACAAATCACTGGTCAAGGAAATAAGAGAGGACACAAACAAATGGAAAAACATTCCATGCTCATGGATAGGAAGAATCAATGTCGTGAAAATGGCCATACTGCCCAAAGTAATTCATAAATTCAATGCCATTCCCATCAAGCTACCAGTGACTTTCTTCACAGAATTAGAAAAAAACTACTTTTAAATTTCATATGGAACCAAAAAATAGCCCAGATAGCCAAGCTGGAGGCAACATGCTACCTGACTTCAAACTATACTACAAGGCTACAGTAACCAAAACAGCATAGTACTGGTACTAAAACAGATGTAGATCAATGAAACAGAACAGAGACCTCAGAAATAACACTACACACCTACAATCATCGATCTTCAACAAACCTGATGAAAACAAGCAACAGGGAAATGATTCCCTATTTAATAAATGATGTGGGAAAAACTAGCTAGCCAAATGCAGAAAACAGAAACTGGGCCCCTACCTTACGCCTTATACAAGAATTAAATCAAGATGGTTTAAAGTCCTCAATGTAAAACCCAAAAGCATAACAACCCTAGAAGAAAACCTAGGTAATACTATTCAGAATATAGGCATGGGTAAAGACTTCATGACTAAAACATCAAAAGCAATTGCAACAAAAGCCAAAATTGACAAATAGGATTTAATTAAAATAAAGAGCTTCTGCACAGCAAAAGAAATGATCATCAGGTGAACAGGCAGCCTACAGAATAGGAGAAAATGTTTGCGACCTACCATCTGACAAAGGTCTAATATCCAGAATCTAAAAGGAACTTAAACAAATTTGCAAGAAAAAGAACAAATAATCCCATCAAAAGGTGGCTGAAGGATATGAACAGATGCTTCTCAAAAGAAGACATTTATTCTGCCAACAAACATATGAAAGAAAGCTCATCATCACTAGTCGTTAGAGAAATGCAAATCAAAACAACAATGAAATACCATCTCATACCAGTTATAATAGCGATCATTTAAAAGTCAGGAAATGACAGATGCTGGTAAGGCTATGGAGAAATAGGAATGCTTTTACACTGTTGGTGGGAGTATAAATTAGTTCAACCATCATGGAATCCAGTGTGGCAATTTCTCAAGGATCTAGAACCAGGAATACCATTTGACTCAGCAATTCCATCTCTGGGAATATGGCCAAAGGATTATAAATCATTCTGTTGTAAAGACATATGCACATGTATGTTTATTGCAGCACTATTCACAATAGCAAAGACTTAGAAACAATCCAAATGATAGACTAGATAAAGAAAATGATAGACGGGATAAAGAAAATGTGGCACATATACACTGTGGATGCTATGGAGCCATAAAAATGAATGAGTTCATGTCCATTGCAGGTACATGAACGAAGCTGGAAACCATCATTCTCAGCAAACTAACACAGGAACAGAAAACCAAACACTGAATGTTCACACTCATAAGTGGAAGTTGCACAACGAGAACACGTGGACACAGGGAGGGGAACATCACACACTGGGGCCTGACAGGGTTGGAGGGCAATGGAAGGGAAAGCATTAGACGAATACCTAATCTAAGCAGCACTTAAAACCTAGATGATGGGTTGATAGATGCAGCAAACCACCATGACACATGTATACCTATGTAATAAACCTGCACAGTATGCACATGTATCCCAGAACTTAGAGTAAAATTGTTTTAAAATACAAGTTTGTATACATCCCTCCCCTTGCTTAAAACCCTGTAATGGTCTCATCACCTTTTAATTTAAACACCAAGCTTTTCTGCATGGGATAAAAGTATCTGTCCAATAGAGACCACGTGACTTCCCAGCCTCATCGCCACTCTGCCCTGGCTATGAAGAAATGTCCCGGAGCTTCAGTCACGCACTCCTCAACCTCATGCTGCCGCTGAAGCTGGTTGCACCCCTGATGTGGCTTTAGCCACTCTTCACTTTTCTAACTCCAGCTGTCTTTTCTGCATGACGAGTACGTATAAAACACCTTCAATGTGACCAGTTCTCCGCAAGATACTGAAACCACTTAATCCTCCAGGATCCAGTCACAGAGTCATACCTTCTTGAAATATACCCGTCCCTGCCTGCGACCTTGCAGACTCCTCCTGTTAGCTTTCCTTTACTAGACTACCTGCAGCCAGCTCAGGTCACCGTCAGCTGGCTTTTCTGTCTTTACTACAAAGTGAGCTCTTTGAATAGAAAGGTAGCATATTACCTTTGTCTGTATCTTCACAAACTAACACTGAACCAGGCATGTGGAAAGGATTCAGACAGTTAAATAAATGAATAAATATTGTTAAGAAAATTAGAAACCCTCATGATAACATTAGTACTAATAACCATTATTTACTAAAACCAGAAGCTGTGTTAAGTATTTTATATGCATGGCTTTACTTATCACTCTCAGTGACTACCTAAGGTAGAAATTTTCACTGCCTCCATTTCATAAATGAGAAAATAGAGGTTAGAAATGGTAGGTAACTTGCCCAAGCTAATGGTGGGGCTAGCATTCACATTCAAACCCAGGTGAGGCTGACTGCAGAGACCATGGTCTTAACCACTAGGCAGTCCTGCCTCTCAGATGTCCCCTAAGATTGTCATCATCTTCCCTAAGCTATATCTCTGTCTTTCCCTAATGGGTTAAGCTGACTTGTCACGCCTGACTGCTCAGAAAAACTTAGCAGGGCCAAAGAAAACTTCTCTGTTGAGAGATTTAGGACTTATGCAAATATCCAGACTTCTAGGAAGGCCTGTGATTTTTCTTTGTGCTCTGTTTGTAATAAACAAACCACCACGGCAACATGATTAAGTCATTAACAGGGATAGATGAAACCAACCAAACCATCACTCTGAACTTACCCACATGGAATTGCTGTTCTGTTCATGATGCTGCTCCATGTGTGGAGCAGGGTGGTGAAGGGATTCCATGGCCATTATGTGCTTCAAGAGGATGACCACACAGGGGAGGATAAATCAAGTATAGGAGGAGACTCCAAAGGAAGTTCTGGAGAGAGCCCTCACCAAGGAAGGCAAATGAGGACTGACTGGTGCAGAGTCAAGTTTGGGATCTGCCTGCAAGTCTTTGTACCCCTGAGATATCAGTGTCTTCCTCTGTAAAATGGTCTGGGGGTGTCCTCAGTGTTTCCTGATGCACACTAATTCTGTGGTATCTTAAAAGGCATTCTAAGGTAAAAAATAGCTTCCTTTTTAAAACAAAAGGGGAGAGGATATAGAGAAATAGGAACGCTTTTATACCATTGGTGGAAGTGTAAATTGGTTCAACCATTGTGGAAGACAGTGTGGCGATTCCTCAAAGATCTAGAAAAAGAAATACCATTTGAGCCAGCAATCCCATTACTGAGTAAACAACCAAAGGATTATAAATTGTTCTATTATAAAGATACATGCACACATACGTTCATTGCAGCACTGTTTATGATAGCAAAGACTTGGAACCAACCCAAATGCCCATCAGTGATAGACTGGATAAAGAAAATGTTGCACATATGCACCATGGAATACTATGCAGCCAAAAAAAAGGATGAGTTCATGTCCTTTGCAGGGACATGGATGAAGCTGGAAACCATCATTCTCAGCAAACTGACACCAGAACAGAAAACCAAACACTGCATATTCTAACACATAAGTGGTTGTTGAACAATGAGAACATGTACACATAGGGAGGGGAACATTACACACCAGGCCTGCTGAGGGTGGGGAGGCTAGGTGAGGGGATTGGGGAGTGATAATATTAGGAGAAATACCTAATGTAGGTGATGGGGGGATGGATGCAGCAAACCACCATGGCATGTGCATACCTGTGTAACAATCCTGCACAATCTACCCATGTGCCCCATAACTTAAAATATAATAATAATAAAAAGGGGAAATATTTGTTTAGATAAGGTTTGCTATTATTGTTTTTGTGTGTTTGCTACTGCAGGATTTCTCAGGGCCTTTAGAACCTAATATAATTATTAATCTCCTAGAGATGATAAACTTGAAAGCATTTCCCAAACTTGATCACCAAGCAATTTATCAGAGTTTATTAGGCAATACAGTTTCCCAGGACAGAGCTCAGGAGAATGCTACACTACCTTGTTGTCTGGGTATGATTTGTCTGAAGGAAAGCTTGGCTGCAGCTCTTGGGATGGGGCAGCAAAGCCAATTTATCTCACTGGGTAGAGAGAAGGACACACAAATGTGTTTTTTTTTTTTTTTGGTTAAAAGCTGTTTGCACATCTGTGTCCCCAAAACTTCTCCACTTACTTATTAGTACCAAAAATCCTATCAGAGACAAATGGACTTTATGTTGTGCTTTGAGACATAGAGTTTAAGCCTATATTGAACACACAGTGCACCACATATTTTTATATAAATTTTATATATCTCATTTCATTTTCATGAGGTTCCCACAACAATGGTTATGCATATTGTGTAGTAGATGACATTCATATTCTTGCCTAAAATATACACATTATTGCTCCTATTTAACTGGTAAATTGAGGTCTAGGGAGCTTAAGGGTCAGAAAAGATAATAAGCCTAGGAACTGGTATATAAACCCAAGTCTCTTCCTATTGAAGTGCCAAGAATAATTTCAATTCTTTTCCAGTTCATTTTTTAATTTTTCAAATCAGGCTGACCTCAATAAGTAGTAATTTACAAATGTAAACCTTAGTACAAATTCAGAATTCAACTTTTAGTATCTTGGCCACTTGAAGAAAAATGAAAGTTGCTGAAGTATATGATAATTTTGATCAAATATCATATTATTTCTGCTTAATAAACCACCTGAAAACTTAGAGGCTTGAAACAATTTTATTTTCCCGTAGTACTTCTAATAATCTCACTTGGGGTCATTCATATGGCAGCAGTCACCTGATGGCTCAGTTGTGGCCAGGAGGCCTAGCACACTAGCACAGTCTTGCTGTCATAACTGAGGATGCTTGCTGGCTCACAACAGGAACCTCTCCTCGCACCTAGACCCCACTATCCAACAGACAACCACGGGATTATTTGCATAATGATGGCAACATGTTCAGGCTTCTTGACACTCAGGCTTCAGAGCTCTTACACCATCATGTCCCCTAAATTCTGTTACTCAAAGCAAGTCATAAATCTAGTTCAGAAATAAGGGGCAGAAGATAGACTCTCTTAATGGTAAGAACAGCAAAGTCATACTGCAGAGAGCCTACAGACAGGAATTATTGCTGTAATCTTTGCAAACACTTGACCACCATTTTAGCAGGTACCTCTTAGAACATCTGTTTAGTCAATGTCCCATTTTCTGGGAATCTACCTTCTATTTTCTGGGAATCTATCTTCTTGTTAATGTGATAGGGCTAACCCTAATCCCCTAGTAAGAGCTAATTAGACAAGAGATGGACCCCTACCTCAGAAGAAGTCAATCCATTGCCAGAATTGATTCAACCAGATTATTTCCCTAAGAATTTTAAGTTCTGAAGCAAAGAAATAAGTTAGTGAATCAGTAGTACTGAAATCAACAGCCATTAGCTGCAGCCATTTTTTTCTCCATATTTATGGAAAAGCAGAGATGTCCAATTCATTTGTTCATTGGTAAATATTTACAGCCATACCCATTATGTGCTCGGCACTCTAATAGGCACTTGGCTCACTCAACTGAGAAAGTATGATAAAAGCATATGCACAGAGATAAGAGACTAAACTCCACGTATCTCCGAAGAGAAAGAGGCTCTGGTTCCAAAACCTGATGATGCTTGTTATATATCCTTCTCTTTTTTGCTCCAAGTTGCTCTGGAACTGTACAATAAAAACTCTTATTTTCCTTAAGCTGGTACAAATAGCTTCTATTACTTGTATCTAAATGAGTCCGGATGTAGAATTCTATTGAGAGAATCTGTCAATTACTTCTGTATTGCCAGAGAGACTATAACGTTGAAACAAACTGTCTACTATTCCTAGAACTTTTAAGAATTGGTACCTGGGTGATATGGTCATTTGAATTGTCAACAGCAGGACCTGAAGATGTCAGGCAGATTCCTCTCTATTTTTATACAGCAAGATGTTTCCAAATGTAGTAAATCTCTGACTTGCTTACTGGGCACAAAATGACTCAGGAGGAATAAGCCTGTCTTTCTGTTAATACTTATTTATTCAGCTTTGCACTGATTATTCTTTGAGTGCTTATTGTGTGCCAGGCACCATTCTAGGCATTTAAAAAAAATCAACAAACCAAATTGACAAAAATTCCTGTTCTTATAGAGCTTACAGTTTAGCACTTTCTTCCCAGGTTATAAAAAAATGTAAAAAGAAAAGCATAGATGTCATTTTTAACTCTCCTGGTTTGTTTAGAAAGAGATATTTTCTAAAATTGGTATTTACTAGATAGGTACATTCTTACTGAGAAATCCAATGGTCAATAACATATCTAGTCCTTAAACATTTTAGAATGTACAAGTGCAATAGAAAATGAAAAAGCAACAAAGATATTAAAAAGGATCCAGTGATGTTGGTATGCTAAATGTTTCTGTGAAAGAATTCACTCACTTACTCTCTTGCAAGATTGAGCCTATATTTCTAGCTGGAGAAATGCTGAGCTGCCCTTTCATTGAGATAGAACTGGTGAGGTTAGGGGATAATAGGTAATAGAGCAGAATTCAGAGCACTGTAATTCATCTGTTGTATGAATGCTAAGAGCTTGATTTCCTTCTCATTAGTCCTGAGCAGTCTATGTTTTTCCTCTGGCAAGTATAATATTGTTAATACAGATTTCAATCAGTTGCTTCTTCCATTTGGGAGAAAAAGGCCATTTAGCTTTTTAAGTATTTTTTAAAATTAATACTCAAATATTTCTTGAGTTGTTTTTGTATGGGAAAAGCTTTGACTTTAAAAAAAATGTGGCTTCTTTTACAATAGTCAAGATGTTGCTTCTCAGATGGCTGGCTTTGAATCTCTATTCTGGGAGTTCAAACATTAATACATTTCCTAAATAGTCTACATGCTAGCTAATAGGCTCACAAAAGAATATTTACTAAACCAATTTTCAGAACAAACTTTTACCTGAGAATGCTGCAAATGCCTCTACAACAGAAGGACTTGGGAGAGGACAGATTGTTATATAGATAGAGATATAGAAATATATTGATAGACAGAGATATAGATAGAGATAGAGAGCTTTTGATACTCATACTGTATTTGCTGTTGGGAATCATTATCTTCCTGATGAACCCTTTGAAGGCTTAATCAGAGCAGTTGAAGTTGTGCATATGTTTGATACCATTTTTTTTTTTCTCAACCCATAGAAACATGTCTGCAGTTTACTTGGTCCATCAAACACATTATACAGAAAAAAAACCATCATGTACTAACTACTCTCAAAAAATGAGAGGTAGGCCAGGCATGGTGGCTCACACCTGTAATCCCAGTGCTTTGGGAGGGTGAGGCAGGTGGATCACCTGAGGTTGGGAGTTCGAGACCAGCCTGTACAGGCTCATGCCTGTAATCCCAGCTACTCGGGAGGCTGAGGCAGGAGAATTGCTTGGACTCGGGAGGCAGAGGTTGTGCGTGGTGAGCCGAGATCATGCCATTGCCTTCTAATCTGGACAACACACAAGTGAGAAACTCCATATCAAAAGAGAGAGGGAGAGAGAGAGAGAGAGAGAGAGAGAGAGAGAGAGAGAAAGAGAGAGAGAGATGACCTAGCATAGAAACTGTGAATATAGGTCTTGAAGATAAACATATAGGTTTGGATTCAAGCTTGGTTACTTACTGGCCACATGACCTCGAACAAATTGCTTGGTATCTCTGAACCTCCAGCTTTCTCATCTATTATAAGGACACTTTTATCCCATCTAGTTCATATGTATATATATGTAAATAAAGTAACACAGCCATAGCACAATGGCACAGAATAAGGCACTGTTATCACTACTGCAAGATGACAGAACAGTAGTAGGGTTAAGGAAATATAAGTGAATAAAACATATATTTGTGGAATATCAAAGCAAAAACAAACCTTACCAATAAGTAAGCTCTTCTAAGTTTTTCATTTTGTAGACCCTGAGTCAGAGGCCCAGAGAAGTTAAGTGACTCACCGTGAGTGACCAAGCAAACTGACAGAGCCAAGAGTTATACAGAGATAAGATGCTTTGTAACTGGTCTGTTCTTTCATTTATCCCTCTCATAATAAGAAGGCAGTGTCTGTGATCATTATAGCATATTACCTGAGTAGCTTTAGCAGTAACTTCAATCCAAGGAGTTACCTGAGACTCTACCACTTAAATGTAGATCAAAAAGAGGAAACTTGTATCATCAGGATAAAAGGGAGCCCAATGCTTGAAGAACAGATTGTATCCCTGCGTCTATTAACTCCCTTATGCTTCAAAAGAAAATTCTCTTGGGCAGATAAGAAGTTGCTATTGTAAAAGGTAATAAATACATAAATTTTCATGCTCAACAGTCAGGGCTTAAGCAGGCTTGCCTACCATGCAGCCCACACCAACCAGAGTTCTCCCCCATCCTTCTAGCTCCTGTGCACTACTCATGGCTCTGAGCAACAGAGAAAGGTAGTGCTCATTGTTCAGGGTACAAATTCATCAACTGAGGGGGCTGTTCTGAGTGGAAATGTACACTCTTCCCTCCTACTACCATGTATCTCCCCCTCAAGATGCCACATAGGGTGTGAGGAGCTTGGAGGCCGTGGTAGGAGAAGCCACTTGCACTGCATTGTGTGGGCACTTGAGGCTCCCTGCTGGACCACGATGTTGAGCTCCCTGGGCTGAGCATCTGTCCCTTATAAATAGAGCCTTTAAGAATCTGCATCTGTAACTTTCCCAGGTGATGCTGTCTCACTAACCTGGAGAGAGACGGTGCTATAAAAATAATCCACTTTTATTTGGAGTAGCAGCTCAGAAATGCCATAGTGATCAGCTATTTTGTTCCATGGGCATGTTCTTTCATGACCTCGGAGAGGGAAATGTTTGTTTAGTTTCTTCTGGATTGTTTGGCGAGGTTATTTTCAGAGGAAATTCAAAAAAGAAAATAATTTTATAGTAAGATAAAAGCTAATTGCTTATAATTAAGTTCAATAGAAACATCCTTCATAATTTATTAAAACCTATTTTTTAAGGTCTTTAATGTTGTATACATGCCCGCTAAATGAATCAGCAGAAGCCGATTTTACAAAGTACGATTCAGATAAATAGGGAATGATTTGTGCTTTCCGAGCCCTAAGTTTTCAGTCTGGTTTCTTGGAAAAGGAAGAAAACGAGTGTAGATTATTTGCTTCTGAAACAACACATTTTATTTGTTCTTCATTCTTGCCTTGAGAAATATTTGTGAGTTTAAGTTGCAGAGGCCAAATGATGCTTCTTAAATATTATTCATAATATTCTAACTGAATTGAAACATAATGAGACAGAAAATATTTGAATTTGTGCTGTGACCCCACCGACATTGACTAAAATCATCTCCTGAAACAGAATCGCTGTGAATGGCCACAGACAGATTTCTTGTTTTTTCTACTCTCCACTTTTCTTTGTCCCTCTCTTCCCATTATCACTTAGAACACCTTAGCTAAAGCACTTTTGTGTGTGGTCAGTTGAGCCTTTTGTGACTGAGATTGTAGTCAGGGGAAGGTATATTTTCTTACTGCCATTTCCTATTGATGTATACAATTAAGGTAATTTGGTATCTTTAAATCTCAAGCTTGGATGTTCTCGTTAGTGCTGTGGATCATGGAGTAGCTAAGGAGACAAAGCACTCCCACCCCTCTGGATAAGAATCAGCAATCTCTTCTCCAATCTGTTTTGTTACATGTGTTGCCATGGTATTGGAAGGCGGTGGCCTAGATAAGGCATTGCAGAACTGTGGTTCAGAGAAAAGCTTTGCAAAATACCTTCTCTCTCAGTCAGCCTTAGACCTAGCTAGAGTCTCCGTCTACCTTCCATGATCTGATGGATGCAATATCCATGTCATCAATAAAGTCTCCTAAAATCTCCTAAATGATCTTGCTGTCTTTACATTTCTGAAGGTCCCCAAAGTGCCTTCGTGCCTATCTTTCTATTTCTCTCTTCTCTGTTTCTCCCCTCTATCCCTCCTCCCTTTCTCTCTGTCTTTTACATTTATTGAGTACTACAGACAGTACTGGGGACTGGCTCCTGGTAAAACAACCTTGTTACCATGTATTATTTTCCCTTTCTTAACACATACTGCCCCCGAAGCTTTGCCCCCGGAAGCCTTGGGCAATTGAGTGCTTTTGTGTTGTGATAGGATTACACTACCTGGAAGCTGGGCAGAGCTGGGTTTCAAGTCATGTTCTCTCTGACCTCAGAACCTCTGCACTTTCCATCATATCCAGGACTTTCAGGGTCTAAAGTGATCTGCTGGCCGCAGGCATCCCCTAAGGCTCTCCCAGTAGCTTACTTGTTACTAATTTGTAGATCTCAGGATCTCCTTATTGGTGAGGAAGTTAATAGTAAAATCTAAAGAGAACAATTACCTGAGGTGGCTGAGGGGATCCTATAGGAATCAACTGCTTGCATCTAAAGCAGGTTGTGCTAATTCAACTCTGCCGCAAATCGTTTTAATTTCATAAGGCTCACCTAGAGAACACTAATAAAAAAATTTGGATTCCTGATGCTGTAGCCTTTCTTCGTGATTTATAGAACAGAAATGGAGCCCGGGAGTCTGAATTTTTAGCAGTTTCCCTGGGTGATCCTATGCAAGTGGTTTGAGGACCATACTTTAGTACGCGCTGCTGGAAGGCAGTGTTATCAAAGGGGAGAAGATTGAAATAGGCTGGGAAGCTTTAAAATAATATAGATTTTCGAGCCTCACCCCACGCCAATGGAATTAGAATCTTTGTGATAGGCAGAGATGGACCTTGAGATTCTGTACTTTTTAAAAGTTCCCCAGGTGATTTTGAAATAACCAGTCTTATTACTATCATTTGGTCAATGCTTTCAACGACTTTCCCATCCGTATATCATTAGCATCAGACTCTCGGTTCTATATCTGCAATCGTGACGCCTCCTTCCAGGCCGTTGTACCACTGCCTCCCCCTCGCCGTCACTCCTCTTTCTAAGGGGCTAGAATATGCTTAAAGCCAGACTGCCATTTTGAAAAATATTCCCCTAGAAGACAAGCATATTTCAAGCACCATTCTGAGCTGAACTCTTGATTTCAGCAAAAAAACTTTTTTAAATGATGAACAATCGTGGTTTAATGAAATTATTGAAAATTCCATAAAATTTATCCTACATGACTAAGCTGTAGCAGCTTTTTGTATTCAGTTTAACCCACATGGAAAATGTTAAATCACCATATTAACAACACAATCTAGCAGTTAAATGGCATGACAGTTACCATGGGAATGTGCAAAACACAGGTGGGCTGGCAGTGTGTGTAGGGGGTTTGGAGGGCGTTGTATTGTAGGTTAGAACTGCTATGCCTGTTTTTATATTTTAATTATTTATACAGTCATACAGTCAACAGATTTTAAAGAGATGCATCTGGACTTTCTAAATTATGATCTTCCGCCTCTCTACCTTGTCAACTTGTTAGAGGGAATTATTTAATTGCTATAAGTGCAACCTTTTTCTTTTGGTGAAAACATGGTTATTTCTGCCTTCAGCTAGAATCTCTGATTTTTTTTCTACACAGACTTCTGGATGTAGTAATAATAATAATGACCAAAAATGTAAAATCCAAATGTATTCTATATCCTGCGAGACCCTAGATAAATGGAACCTTAGCTAGCTCCCTGATGTCACCTTGTACAGCCACTGGTTTTACCCTTATAATGACTCTCTGATATGGATCCTATTCTTATTTATTTTTGTATCATAGATAAACAGAAAATATAACACTGTAGTGCCCCATGACTGAAGATCTTATGGGTTTAAACAACATAATGAAATTGATGTTAAACTTGTTAAAGAAGATTTGCTACCCACACATTTAGATTCATTACCCACACTGATTTGGCCAACTCCTGGTGGCACATTTGTGAGTCTGCATTATAATCACTCATGGAGATTATTTAAAAGAACAGTGCCTGGCTTTACCTCAGACCCATGTAATTAGATTTCCAACAGTGAGTAGTGAGGAGATGTGGAACTCAGGTAAAGGTAGTCTGAAGACACTCTAGGTTATTCTGAGGCACAAGGGTTAAGAATTACTGTTGAATTAACAAATATCTTATTTTGCACATGAGACATTTGTGCTGTTTGAGTGCTGTTAGGGCAGTACTAAGGAAGAAGTTTCATAAAGTCACTTCTGTGTTTTATTTGTCTAGTCCAGTGTCAGGTCAACAATAGCACTACTCACTGGGTGCGGTGGCTTACACCTGTAATCCCAGCACTTTGGGAGGCCAAGGTGGGTGCATAACCTGAGGTCAGGAGTTTGAGACCAGCCTGACCAACATAGTGAAACCCCGTCTCTCCAAAAATGCAAAAATTAGCAGGGCATGATGGCAGGTGCCTGTAATCTTAGCTACTTGGGAAGCTGAAGCGAGAGAATCTCTTTAGCTCAGGAAACGGAGGTTGCAGTGAGCCAAGATTGCACCATTGTACTACAACCTGGGCCACAGAGTGAGACTCCATCTTAAAAAGAAAAAAGATAGCACTACTACTGCTTCTATGCATATTAATATTCAAAACAATGATAATAAATATCAAGTTAAACTGATTTATCTGGATAACTTTGAATAAATTTATGCATATTATCTTGTTTAATCTTGCAAACAACCTATGGAGGTAGGTACCAAAATTATCTTCTGCATTTTTCAGATAAGGCAATTGACGGTCACCCAGGCTAAGTGATTTGCACTGGGTCCCATATAAAATGTGTAAAGCAGATTTTCATCTTATTTTAACTCTAGACTTAACCTCTTCTTCTCAAAGATATTTAGCCAATGCTTTTGGAAAGAAAAATCTGGCAATAAGGGAAGAAAGAAAAGATGAATGCAAGGAAGAAAGAGAGGAAGTGAGAGAGAGAGGTGAACAATAACGGAGGAAAAGGGAAGGGAAAGTGGAGGTAAGAAAAGTATTTGTGTTATGAAAATAGAAATACAAGTCAACCCTGAAGTCAACTCTCACCTGCTTTTCTTCACAAAATGAGACTCTGTTGTCACTTGCCAGCAATATATCTTATATGTCTGTCACCTGTGGGGTTCCTGTCTTCCAGGTCTTATTGAAACACTATCTCTTTTCTCCCAAAGGAAAAGTGCCAATATGGGATAGTGATGTTCAAGTATATTCTTAGGTTGTGGTGTTTGGGGGGTAGAATTTTTGGTGTGTTGAACAAAGGGATTAAAAAGATCAGTTTTATATACAGACCCCCTTTGCTGGGGAGGGAAGGTCTCATTTCCAAAAACTTTCCTTTATTTTTTCTTCCCAGAGTTTTACATGGAAATATGATGAAACATTGCCTTCCTCCTATATAATTAATAGAAAAAAAATGAACTGAGCCTGGATTACACTATTATGATAAGGTGTGGGAGAAAGGGAAAAGGATTCAGCCAACCGCCCCAGATTTTAGGTTTTACTCTGGGTTTTCTTTCTCTGAATTTATCTTCCATTGTTTCTTCTCATTACTGGAGTGATAATGTTTAGAGGTCCAAGATGAGGTTGCAGGTCTAGGGTAAGGTAGCAAGAAGCCACAATCTTACTTTTGGTCTGGGCCTCTCATATCTTCCCACTCTAAACCAAAGTTGCCCCTGTTTAGCTCAGCAGTGCTGTAGTTTTCATGCAGGGTCAGAGACCAATGTTCCACAGGGTAATACAATGAATGCATTTGGCTGGAGTGTACCTTCTATGTACCTTATTCTGGAATCTGAATGAGCAACATAAGGTTATTCAAAAAATTCACAGATACTGGGTCCTAGTCAAATATCACCTCTTCTTGAATAAGAGAGCCGTCCTTTCTCAGAGCCTGCAGTGAAGAGAGTACTATTTATCTTAGCAGTTTGTAATACCTGTGAATACCAAAGGCCCCTGTCACCAAAGCACAAATTCTTTTGTAAGGGTTGTAGCAGGTTTCCAAGCAGGGCTTCACCTGCTTGAATTGGGAAACTTTTTCCACGCCCCTAGACACTTGCCTTGTGAAAAATGCTACTTCTATGATTCTTTAATTAAAAAAAAAAAAAAAAAAAAAAAAGAGCAGAAAAGTATGTTGTATGAGAGCACAACCTTCAGAGTCAGACACACCCAGATTTTATTCATGAGCATTACTCAATATGAATTTGGATTTTCTGTAAATCTGTTTCCTTATCTCTATATCATGGGTAATAACAATAACCATATAGGTATTTTGTTATGATTAAGTACAACAATCTTGCACTGATTTTTAAGTTTTTATTTTATATTGTGTTCTTTCCCGCAAGTCTCACATTTTTTGCCTCAAAGGGATTAAAATGACGTAGGTTGTGTTCTTCAGGAAGCCAACCCTGAGATGTAGTTTAGTGTGCAGAGTATGTTCAGATGAGAGAGTTCTTGGGACCAAGACCCGTGAAAGAAAAGGAAGGAAATAGGATTGAGTGAAGGAGAAGGCTGAGTGGTCTTAGCTGATCCCACAGTAAGATCTGAACTGAAGTGACCATCTTAATTATCCTGTATTAGGTCGAAAGACTATATGCCTTTTTACCTGAGCCTCAACAGTCATTGGATGTTCCTGCCTGAGGATCCCATTACCCTAGAAGAGGTGGCTTAGTGCAGCTGAGGCAGTTGGAAGCTGGAATATGCCTGCTGGCAGCACTCCCTGTAGCTGAGAAACAAGTGCTCCTTGAAGAGGGATTTGGGTGGGTCATCCCTGTGTCCCCGTATCATGCCCCTGACACATGATTCTTATTGATAACTAGCTTTTGGCTTCCTATGCTCCCAGCAATGTATCATAAATCTGGATACATCTATCTATCTATCTATCTATCTATCTATCTATCTACCTACCTATCTATCTATCATCTATCCATCCTGAGCACACATAACTAAATTGCCCAACATCAACCATCTGGTAAATAATAGTGTGGCCTTTAAAGCAACACAATCTAGCTGCACAATCTAACTATGCTTAAACTCTGCTATACTCTATCTTGCAGTGACCTGGGTCTTTAAAAAGATCTGCTGGTCCTGTCAGATATAGCTGTATGTTTCTAGTACAGTGGTTCTCAAACTTTAATCCGCTGATTAGCATCATCAGCATCAGTGGAAATTTGTTAGAAATGGAACTCTTCTGGCCTTACTCAGACGCAGAATCAGATATTTTAGAGCAAGGCACACAATCTATGTTTTGGCAAGTCTTCTAAGGGATTCTGCTGCACCCGCAAGCTAGAGAAACATTGCAATAATATATAGGGACAACAACAACAGCAAAAATAACCTAGCATATTCTAAGGGCCTTTCCATTCAATCTTCTTTTCACCTATCCTCTCCTGTGGAACTCTGCTCCTTCCTGGTCAATGACGCCAGCTGCTGAAGTCTTTCCCTGCAGGGTTCCACATAAGAAATGGACAACTCCTTATTGCATCATGTCGCCATCATTCCCTACTCAAGGGTAGTGCTTCATTAGTTTTATTATTTATAATTTGATCTTGTCCCAAGGCAAGTGTGGCAACCCAAACCATGTATGTTGGTTTTATTGGCAGGCCAAAGAGACCTGAGTTGAGATCTCAGGCCCATGACTAATTAAAAGCATGTCCTTGACCAATCTCAAATTTATCTTTGTTTCAATGTTTTTATCTGCAAAACTGAGAGTAAAAAATACCTGCCTCACGGGGCTGCCTGCATATTTAATTAGATCATTAATTTCCATAATTGCCCAGTTTCTAACACATAAAATATGCTCCATGAGAGATTTGGTTAAAACTTACATGGAAGCCCTTTCCCTCTTCCTGCTGAGATATCATTAAAAAACCAACTGGACTTAAGAATTAACACTGTATAGGTATATGACGTATTATTCTAAATACAACATTCCACTCATCCATCCTTCTTAACCTCACCAAGAAAAGCCTTTATTAAAATATTTTACATTTTTACATTTTTTCTAAAAAAAAAAAAGTCCAAGTAGAACACCAGAAACATACTCCAATGGATTTGTTTAATCTGAACATATGTATATGTGTGTACACACACATAAACATAAACACACACACACACACACACACACACACTCTCTCTCTCTCTCTATTTTAAGCTCTTGTAACAAACCTTCACATAATCATGTTATAAGTCTGTAGAAACAGAAAGTTATCATACATTTCCTAATCCATCATAAGAATCATAACTAACACTCCTATAACAAAAGACATGTTAACAAGAAAAAGCATGACAAATTTCTTATATCAAAGTTCTATATGGCATAAATGAAAAGCCAAAAACCCAGGGAAAAAAAGTCTGTTTTTATGCCTTGATTCAATCAAGAGTAGATTGCCATGTAGAAAGGTTACTGGACCAAAAGAGTTGACCTAATAGACTGAGGTGGGGAACCCATAAGACCTCTTCATTTATATTCTCCTTGGCCTCTCTATGCTGCATCCCTTCCTCCTGGGTATAGGGTAGGAGCTCTCTGGAATGAGGGTCTATTACCCTATGGTCAGACGAGGTAGGTCAGAGAGTTTCTCTGTGGCCATCTTTCACACAAAGATGTGGGGAAAGATTCAAATTATATTTCTATGTTTTATGTCTTGATTTATGAGAAAGGGGTTCTAGTTTTTATGACCCACCTCGGAAAGGAGAAATTGTCTTTTCTATGTCTTGCTTCTGGGGAGAAAAGAGGGCAGGAGACAGGAAGGCGAGAAAAGATCAGAGACATTTTGCTTCTGAGGCTGCTTCTGATGCCTTCCAGTCTCCTTTAGTTCAAAGTACTCAGCATGCCAAAGCATCATACTGCAGGATGGTATTTTTTGAGCCCTAAAAAGTCCAATATCAATTATATGAGTTAAATATAGACTTTCCATTTTAGTGATGACAAACCACCATTGATAGTGGTTAACGATCTTGCCGATATTATGCGGTTAACAAAGGGCAGAACCAGAATTGGAGCTCAAAATCCCAGTACAGTTTTCTTCCCATTATTCAGCCCTACCTCAAAGAACTCTGATTAGCTCTTAAATTATTATTTTTTTAACTAAGAAAGAAATCTAGGTGTTGATGATAGATTAGAACAGTGTCCAGATAATGATATTTACCTTTTCTAATCAGAGCATTACTGAAGTTTTCTCTTTGGATGGATGTTGGGAACCTTGCAGAGAAAAATTTTATCATCAGCAGGGCCCAAAAAGCCTGTAATGTGAAAAAGCTGGAAAGTTATTAAAATACCAAAGGATTATGATTTAAACCTAAACTAAGGAGGCTGTGAAAGGAGAGAAGAATGAATATCTCCTGGCATGAGGCCCATTAACATCCTAGGAAGAGCTAACAGTGGAATAGGACACAGTGAGGAACTAAGAGCTTTCTAGAGGTTGACCTTGAAAACCCAGCCAATCTCCACAGGGGTCTTGATCTACAGAAGTTCCCCGGGCATAGCTTACATAAGAGTGACCACAGCAGCTGCTCTCAACCTTGGCTGCATGTTAGAATCATCTGGGGAGGGTTTTAAAATTCTGATGCCCAGGCCACACCTAGACTGATGAAATCAAGGATTGCTAAAGGTGGGACCCAGTCATTAATATTTTTTAAAGCTCCCTATGAGATGATAGAGCATAGCTCAAGTGAAGGGCCACAATTCTGGAAGCTAAAATGTTTTCCTCTCTTTTTCGTTTGTTCCTTCATACTTTTTGCCTTCCTTTCTTCCTCTCTTTCTCCTTTTTTCCCCGTCCTTCTTTCCTTTCTTAAAAACAGGTTTGAGAACTTATTACACAGAAGCCATGACTATAAAGATATATAAGATGTGATTTCTGTCCCTGTCTTATTTTTATGTAGCTCTGTAGTAAATCAATGCAAATTTAGAGATTTAAATTGCACCTATATGTTAACTAGTAGTTCTGTAGTTCAGAAGTCTGTCACAGCACGAATGGGCTCCCTGCTCAGAATATTGGAATGCTGAAATGGAAGTGTCAGCCAGGGTCAGTTCTCATCTTGAGGTGCTGGGGAAAAAAATCCACTTCCAGGCACATTCAGGTTGTTGGCTGAATTCAGTTCCTCAGGTTGAAGTATTGATCTTTTTTATCTCAGTTTTTTTGTGCTGTCTGTCAAAAAGGGGCCTCCCCCAGCACCTAAATGCCACCCACATTTCTTGCTATTTGATATCCTCCACCTTCTAGTCAGCAATGGTGCAATAAATCTTTCATGCTTCAAATCTATGATTTTAACTTCTGTGACCAGCTGGACAAAAGTCTTTGCTTTTAAAGAGTTGAAATGGTTAGGTCAAATCCATTTAGATAATCTCCCTATCTCAAGGTCAGTTGATTTGGGACTTCATTACATCTGCAAAACTGCCTTCATAGCAACACCTAGATTAGCATTTAAATAACTGGGAGAAGCTTTGTGCACATACAAAACAAGAATCTTGGGGGCCATCTTAAAATTCTACTACCACAGTCCCCAAGGAGTTCACAAGTGGGGAAACAGGCTTGAGACTCAGTATTAATAAAGGACAGTCATAGGTACAAGAAATAAAAGCGGTACTAATGTGATCATCTTGTTCTTGGGGGAGGGGCCAAGAACAGCTCCAGTCTGCAGCTCTCAGGGAGACCAGTGCAGAAGGTGGGTGATTTCCACATTTCCAACTGAGGTACTGAGTTCTTCTCCTTGGGACTTGTTAGGCAGTGGGTGCAGCCTATGGAGGGCGAGCAGAAGCAGGGTGGGGCATTGCTTCACCCAGGAAGTGCAGGGAGCTGGGGGAACCTCCCTCTCCCAGCCAAGGAAAGCAATGAGGGATTATAGTACCTGGCCAAGATACAACATTTTTTCCACAGTTCTTGCAGTCTGAAGATCAGGAGATTCCCTCATGTGCCGACACCACCAGGGCACTGAGTGTCAGGCACAAAACTGAGCGGCTGTTTGAACAGACACTGAGCTAGCTGCAGGAGTTATTATTTGTACCCCAGTGGCATCTGGAATACCACTGAGGCAGAACCATTCAGTTCCTTAGAAAGGGGGCTGAAGCCAGGGGGCCAAGTGATCTCACTCAGCAGGTTCCACTCCCATGGAGCCCAACAAGCTAAGAACCACTGGCTTGAAATTCTCACTGCCAGCACAGCAGTCTGCAGCCAACCTGTGGAAGACCTAGCTTGGTGGGGGAGGAGTATCCACCACTACTGAGGCTTTAGTAGGCAGTTTTCCTCTGAGAGTGCTAAGGAGGCTGGGAGGTATGGACTGGGTGGAATTCACCACAACTCAGCATAGTGGCTATGGCCAGACCACCTTTCTAGATCCTCCTCATTGAGCAGGGCATCTCTGAAGGAAAGATAACAGCCCCAGTCAGGGGCTTGCAGGCAAAACTCCCATCTCCCTAGGACAGGGCACCTGGGGGAAGGAGTGGCTGTAGGCACAGCTTCAGCAGATTTAATCTCTCCTGCCTGCTGGCTCTGAAGAGAGCAGCTTATCTTGACAAGATGAATTGTCCCAGCACAGTGTACCAGCTCTGCTAAGGGACAGACTACCTCCTCAAGTGGGTCCCTGACCCCCATGCCTCCTGACTGGGAGAGACCTCCCAACAGGGGTGGACAGACACCTCATACAGGAGAGCTCTGGCTGGCATCAGGTCAGTGCCCCTCTGGGACAAAGCTTTTAGAGGAAGGAACAGGCAGCAATCTTTGGTGTTCTGCAGCCTCCACTGGTGATACCCAGGTGAACCTCTAGCAAACTGCAGCAGACCTGAAGAGAGGCCTGACTGCTAGAAGAAAAACTACCAAATTGGAAAGCAACAACATCAATACCAACGAAAAGGACCCCCCACAAAAACCCCCTCCCAAAGTCATCAGCCTCAAAGATCAAAGCAGATAAACAAAACCAGTGCAAAAATGCTGAAAATATCAAGAAACAGAATGCCTCTTCTCCTCCAAATGATTGCAACTCCCTTCCAGCAAGGGCACAGAACTGAATGGAGGATGAGATTGAAGAATTGACAAAAGTAGGCTTCAGAAGGTAAATAACAAACTCCTCTAAGCTAAAGGAGCATGTGCTAACCCAATGCAAGGAAGCTAAAAACCTTGATAAAGTTTTTTAGTTCCTTTACAGGAACTGCTAACTAGAATAACCAGTTTAGAGAGAAACATAAATGACTTGATGGAGCTGAAAAACACAGCACAAGAACTTTGTGAAGTATACACAAGCATCGAGAGCTGACTCAATCAAGTGGAAGAAAGGATATCAAGATTGAAGATGAACTTATTGAAATAAAGCATGAAGACAAGATTTGAGAAAAAAGAATGAAAAGGAATGAACAAAGCCTCCAAGAAATATGGGAGTATGTGAAAAGACCAAACCTACAAAAGATTATGTATCTGAAAGTGACAGGGAGAATGGAACCAAGTTGGAAAACACACTTAGAAATATTATCCAGAAGAACTTCCCCAATCTAGCAAGACAGGCCAACATTCAAATTCAAGAACTACAGAGAACACCACTAAGATACTCCTCAAGAAGAGCAATCCCAGGACACATGATTGTCAGATTCTCTAAGGCTAAACAAAGGAAAAATGTTAACGGCAGCTAGAGAGAAATATCAGGTTACCTACAAAGGGAAGCTGATAAGACTAACAGTGGATATCTCTGCAGAAACCCTACAAATCAAAAGAGGGTGGGGGCCAATATTCAACATTCTTAAAGAAAAGAATTTTCAATCCAGAATTTCCTATCCAGTCAAACTAAGCTGCATAAGTGAAGGAGAAATAAAATCCTTTTCAGATAAGCAAATGCTGAGGGATTTTGTCACCACCAGGCCTGCCTTACAAGAGCTTCTGAGGAAGCCTAAATATAGAAAGAAAAAACCAGTACTGGCCACTGCAAAAACACACCAACATATAAAGATTAATGACACTATGAAGAAACTGCATCAACTAATGTGCAAAATAATCAGCTAGCAACATGATGACGGGATCGAATTCACGCATAACAATATTAACCTTAGATGTAAATGAGCTAAATGCCCCGATTAAAATACACAGATTGGCAAATTGAATAAAGAGCCAAGACCCATCAGAATGCTGTATTCAGGACCCATCTGTTGTGCAAAGACACACATAGGCTCAAGATAAAGGGCTGGAGTAATACTTACCAAGAAAATGGAAAGCTAAAAAAAAAAAAAAAAAAAAAAAAAAAAGCAGGGGTTGCAATCCCAGTCTCTGACAAAACAGACTTTAAACCAACAAAGATCAAAAAAGTCAAAGAGGGGCATTACATAATGATACAGGGAACAATTCAACACGAAGAGCTAATTATCCTAAATATATATGCACCTTATACAGGAGCACCCAGATTCATAAAACGGGTTCTTAGAAACCCTACACAATAATAGTGGGAGATTTTAACACCTCACTATCAATATTAGACCGCTCAATGAGACAGAAAATTAATAAGGATACTCAGGGCTTGAACTCTGCTCTGGACCAAGTGGATGTAATATACATCCACAGAACTCTCCACTCCAAATCAACAGAATATACATTCTTCTCAGCATCACATAGCACTAATTCTAAAATCAGCCACATAATTAGAAGTAAAACATGCCTTGACAAATGCAAAATAACAGAAACCATAACAAACAGTCTCTCAGACCACAGTGCAATCAAATTAGAACTCAAAATTAAGAAACTCACTCAAAACTGTGCAACTACATGGAAATGAAACAACCTGCTCCTGAATGACTACTGGGTAAATCACAAAATTAAGGCAGAAATGAATAAGTTATTTGAAACCAATGAGAACAAAGAGACAACATACCAGAATCTCTGGGACTCAAATAAAGCAGCGTTAAGAGGGAATTTTATAGCACTAAATGCCCACATGAGAAAGCTGGAAAGATCTGAAATTGATACCCTAACATAACAATTAAAGAGCTAGAGAAGTAAGAGCAAACAAATTCAAAAGCTAGCAGAAGAAAATAAATAAAATCAGAGCAGAACTGAAGGAGATAGAGACATGAAAAACCCTTCAAAAAATCAATGAATCCAGCAGCTGTTTTTTTTTTTTTTTTTTAAGATTAACAAAACAGAGGGACTGCTAGCCAGAATAATAAAGAAGAAAAGAAAGAAGAATCAAATAGACATAATAAAAAATGGTAAAGGAGATATTACCACTGATCTCACAGAGATACAAACTACCATCAGAGAATTCTATAAACACCTCTACACAAACTAGAAAATCTAGAAGAAATGGATAAATTCCTAAACACATACATCCTCCCAAGACTAAACCATGAAGAAGTCTGATTCCTGAATAGACCAATAATAAGTTCTGAAATTGAGACAATAATTAGTAACCTACCAACTAAACAAAGCCCAGAACCCAATGAATTCACAGCCAAACTCTACCAGAGGTACCACGAGAAGCTGGTATCATTCCTTCTGAAACTATTCTAAATAATTGAAAAAGAGGGACTCCTCCCTAACTCATTATATGAAGCCAGCATCATCCTGATACCAAAACCTGATGGAGACACAACAACAACAACAAAATTCAGGCCAATATCCCTGATAAACATCGATGTAGAAATCTTCAATAAAATACTGGCAAACTGAATCCAGAAGCACATGCAAAAGCTTATCCAAAATGATCAAGATGGCTTCATACCTGGGATGTAAGGCAGGTAGATTATGTTTATTGTAATCCGTCACATAAACTGAACCAATAATAAAAACCACATGATTATCTCAATAGATGCAGAAAAGGCCTTCAATAAAATTAAACATCGCTTTATGCTAAAACTCAGTAAACTAGGTATTGATGGAACACATCTCAAAATAATAAGAGCAGTTTTTGAAAAAAACAATAGCCAATATCATACTGAATAGGCAAAAACTGGAAGCATTCCCTTAGAAAACTGGCACAAGACAAGGATGCCCTCTCTCACCACTCCTATTCAACATGGTATTAGAAGTTCTGGCCAGGACAATCAGGCAAGAGAAAGAAAGAAAGATATTTAAATAGGAAGAGAGGAAGTTAAATTGTTTCTGTTTGCAGACAACATGATTGTATATTTAGAAAACCCCATCATCTCAGCCCCAAAATGCCTTAAGCTGATAAGCAACTTCAGCAAAGTCTCAGGATACAGAATCAATGTGCAAAAATCACAAGCATTCCCATACAACAATAATAAACCAACAGAGAGACAAATCACCAGTGAACTCCCATTCACAATTGCTACAAAGAGAATAAAACACTTGGGAATACAATTTATAAAAGATGTAAAGGGCCTCTTCAAGGAGAACTACAAGCCACTGCTCGAGGAAATAAGAGAGGACACAAACAAATGGGAAAAAAAAAAAAAAAAAAAACTTCCATGCTCATGGATAGGAAGAATCAATATCATGAAAATGACCATATTGCCCAAAGTAATTCATAGATTCAATGCTATTCCCATAAAGCTACTGATGACTTTCTTTGCTGAATTAGACAAAATTGCTTTAAATTTCATGTAGAACTAAGAAAGAGTCCATATAGCCAAAATAATCCTAAGCAAAAAGAACAAAGCTGGAGGCATCATGCTATCTGCCTTCAAACCATACTACAAGGCTCCAGTAACCAAAACAGCATGGTACTGGTACCAAAACAGATATATAGACCAATGGAACAGAGCAGAGATCTTAAAAATAACACTACACATCTACCACCATCTGATCTTTGACAAGCATGACAGAAACAAACAACAGGGAAAGGATTCCTACTCAATAAATGGTGTTGGGAAAACTGGCTAGCCGTATGCTGAAAACAGAAAGTGGACCCATTTCTTACACCTACATAAAAAATAACTCAAGAAGTATTAAAGACTTAAATGTAAACCTAAAACCATACAAACCCCAGAAGAAAACTTATGCAATAGCATTCAGGACATAGGAATGGGCAAAGACTTCATGACAAAAATACCAAAAGCAATGACAACAAAAGCCAAAATTGACAAATGGAATCTAATACTAAAGAACTTCTGCACAGCAAAAGAAACTATCATCAGTGTGAACAGGACCTACAGAATGGGAGAAAATGTTTGCAATCTATCCATCTGCCAAGAGCTAATATTCAGATTTCTACAAGGAACCTGAACAAATTTACAAGACAAAAACCAACAACCCCATCAAAAATGGGCAAAGGATATAAACACACACTTCTCAAAAGATGACATTTATGAGGCTGAGAAACATGGGGGAAAAAAGCTCACCGTCACTGGTCGTTAGAGAAATGCAAATCAAAACCACAGTGAGATACTATCTCACACCAGTTAAAATGGCAATTATTAAAACATCAGGAAACAACTGATGCTGGCGAGACTGTGGAGAAATAGGAATGCTTTTACACCATTGGTGAGAGTGTAAATTAGTTCAACCATTGTGGAAGACAGTGGGTGATTCCTCAAGGATCTAGAAATAGAAACACCATTTGACCCCACAATCTCATTACTGGGTATATAGCCAAAGGATTATAAATCATTCTACTATAAAGACTCATGCACAAGTATGCTTATTGCAGCAGTGTTTACAATAGCAAAGACTTGGAAACAACCCTAATGCCCATCAATGTTAGACTAGATAAAGAAAAAGTGGCACATATAAACCATGGAATACTATGCAGCCATAAAAAAGAGTAAGGTATGTCCTTTGCAGGGACATGGATAAAGCCAGAAACCATCATTCTCAGCAAACTAACACAGGAACAGAAAACCAAACACCGCATGTTCTCACTTATAAGTGGGAACTGAATAGTGAGAACACATGGACACAGGGAGGGGAACATCACACACCGGGGCCTGTCAGGGGTTGGGGGGCAAGGGGAGGGAGAGAATTAGGACAAATACCTAAGGCATGTGGCTTAAAACCTAGATGATAGTTGATAGGTACATCAAACCACTGTGGCACATATATACCTATGAAACAAACCTACACATTTTGCACGTGTATCTCAGAATTTAAAGTAAAACGAAATTTTAAAATGACATAAGAAGAGAAGCGGTACTAATGAATTACTGAGAGACCAACTCCAGGAGATACTTGTAAAGGGTCAAAGTAGGCTTCCTAGAGGAGTTGACACCTTAGCCCCATCATATACTGGACAATTATTTATTAAGTAACTACCGTATATACCAAGCACTGAGCTGAATTTTGAGAGATAAATCGTCATTTTCTGGGTGGACAGGAGAAAGGATGGGTTTTCTGGAGAGGAGTCATTTTACATGGAAAGCATGTGACCAACATGTAACAAAAAAGTGAAGTGTTTAAGGACTTAGATGCAGTTCAGTTCTACCAGCACAAATATATGTGGAAAGTGGCTGGCAAGGAAGCCAAAGTGAGGCCGGGGCCCACTTATGACTCAGATATCCTGTGACTCAGATTTTATATTACTCTTTAATGATAGAGAACCACTGAGGGTATCTCCCTCTACTTGACTGAGGCATAAAGTACAATAAATTGCGTATATGTAAAATGTACGGTTTGATGCATTTTTATGTATTTATTGACCCATGAAACTCTCACCACAATCAGGAAAACAAGTATTTTCTATAATTCCAAAAGTTTCCTTATGCCCTTTTGCAACCCATAGCCACAGGTAACCACTGATTTGTTTTCTGTCACTATACATTAGTTTCCATTATTTAGAATTTTATATAAATGGATTTATACAGGAGGCACTCATTTGTGCTTGGTTTCTTTCATTCAGCATAATTCTGAGGTTCATCTATGTTGCTGCAAGCATTGGCAAAGTATTAACAAGTCATTCTTTTTTTTTTTAATTCCTGAGAACCATTCCATTGTATTGTATGAATATAACACAATTTTGTTTGCATTCTCCCGTTGTTGGACATTTGTATTGTTTGCAGTTTGGGCTGCTTAATAGATAAATTATTTAATAAAGTTTCCATAAACATTCACGTGTTAGTTTGTGTCGACATGCTTTCATTTCTCTTGAACACCAGAAAGAGAATGCGTCATAAATTTTTGCCTTTTGTTTTACTTTCAATTTTTTAAGTTCGAAGAAACTATCCAGATTGCTTGTATTTACAGCAGTTTATGAAAGTTCTAGGTGCTCTGTAACCTAACACTTGATATGTTGCCTTTTTAATTTTGCCTTTTTCATTTTAATTTTGGCAGATCTAATGGATGTGTAGTGGTATCTTACTGTCTTTTTAATGCATATCTATCTGAAATCCAGCAATGTTAATTTGCTTTAAATGCTTATTGGTCATTTGTACAACTTATTTCATAAAGACTGACAAAATATTTACCCATTTTAATGAAGTTGTTCATCTTCTTGTTACTGAGTTGTAAATTTTTTTAATATATATTTAACAGAAGTCATTTGTCTGATAGATGAGTTAGAAACATTTCATTGGTCTGTGACTTAAAGAGTCATTTTTATGGTGTTTTGAAGTGCAGATATCCAGTTTGTTATATTTTTCTTTTATGTTTTGTGTCTTTCCTGTTATAGCTAAGAAACTTTTGCCTATTCCAAGGTTGCATAAAATTTCTTCTGTGTTTTTCTCTACGGGTTTCTTCTCGATCATTCATGTCTATAATCCCTTCTGAGTTTTTTGTCTGTATGGTGTAAAATAAGATTAAATGTTAATTTTCTAATATGACTATCTAGTTCGTCCAGGATGATTTGTTGCAGACTTTTCATTCTTCATTGAATTGGTTTGCTAACTGTTGAAAGTCACTGACCATATAAACTTGGGCCACAGAGCTGTTTTAAGTAGGAGAAAGATGACGGCCTATGCACTTAAAAAATGATTCATTCTTTCTCTCATTAATTAATTCTATAAATATTTCTGAAAATTCTACAATATGCTGAATGCTGTGCTAAGGACTGGGTCATACTGTGTTTCTGTCTTCAAAGCTAGCACAAAGCCTGGCCCAAGAAAGGCCCTTGGAAGTGTTTATTTAATGAAAGAGAAAGGCAAATAAGATAGAGCCTCTGCCTTCATGATTCTTAAGAGTTCAGAGCCAAAGAAAGATCCTTGGTTCTGAGTAGGTGATACTACAGATAAGGAGATAATTGAGAGTCAATACAGGTTTTTAGGGAAGAAGTGCTGAGAAGGCATTGAGGTAGGAAAATGATAGTAAACACTAACAGTGGATTCAAGAAATAAAGATATTGGTGATTGATGAGGAGTTTAAGATGCGTCCTAGGTTTGCAGCATAGAAGATATGAATAGTAGACCAGATTTAGTGGGGACAAAAGTGCACTGGGTAGGGAAGGGTATGCAACCTAAATCCTGCCTTCAAAGAGTTTATAACTCAGGAAAGAAAAGAGATCTGTGCAGATGAAGTATGATGTCTAAAAAAGAGGTCAACAAGAGATCATGTGAAAGAGGAGACTCTGAAGAAATTAGTATTTAAGGCCAGGTGCAGTGGCTCATGCCTGTAATCCCAGCACTTTGGGAGGCTAAGGCAAGAGAATGACTTGAACCTGGGAGGCAGAGGTCTCAGTGAGCCTGGGCAACAGGGCGAGACTCCATCTCAAAAAAAAAAGGTATTTAATAAGGATTTTGGAGGTAGATGAAGATTTTTTTTTGATAGTTGACATGATAGGAGAACATTTTGGGCGTAGGTAACTATGTAAGTGAAAGCTTGAGGGTATGGCTACACACATCATGTTTGCAGGTCAGAATTTTCTGTCGTGGATGAAGCAGGGCAATGTGGGTAAGTGAAGGACTGATGGATTTAGTGAGATTTGAGGCTGGAAAGAAAGATTTGGGCTAGATGACATGTGATTTCAGGTGCCTGTATATACAGCACTTTGTCAGGCCCTATGTTAGATTCATCTGACATAGTAAGACATGGTCCCTGCCTCTGAGAAACTCATTCTTCAGTGATTAAAATAATCCAGTAAGTAATTATAAAGAGGCTGAAACATGCAGTAAGGACATATGTAAGGTGGAAGGCACAAAGTAAGAAGTAACTTACTCTGCCTGTGGAAATGAGGAACTCTTCACTCAGGAGAGTCTTAAATGGCAAGCGGAGGTTTCTGGAGGGTGGAGCATTGTTTAGAAGGCTTTCCAGATAGAGGCAGCAGTGCCATTAGAAGTGTGCTCAGGCTCTATCAGATCTCTCTTATTTTTTCCCCTTGTTTCTAACTAAAGAAAATACAATGTTAAAATCTGTGTTTAGGCTTAGAATGGAGAAAGAGACGCTGCTTCAGCTTCCGGTGTCAACTGGGTCAATTTAATCTACCAACACCAGAGAGTGCTTATTATGGTGTTGGGTGCTAGCCCCGCCTTAATGATGAGGTGGTACTTTATTTCTCTTTGTGATATTGGTCCTTGTATAAATCTGCTTCAGATATCTCAGTGAGGAAGTGGTGATTACAAGGCAAGATTCAGGTTTTCTTGTTTTCCCACAGACAAGAAATATCAGAGATGGGTACATCCCTGATATTTTGGAGTGAAGGACTTAGTTCTCAGAACAGTCGAGGCCTTCATTGGAAACGCTAAATTTCCAGAGGCTTCTACAATACTGTTTATTGTTTCCTTGGCTCAGTGAGCTCTCCTTATTGCCTGTATCAGAGCTCTGCAGTTTCTTGCATTCTGATGATGAGAAACCTTACAGGAGACAATGCAGCTGTTTGGAATTTCAAGTGATTCAGCACCACTGGGGACATGACGGACTGGAAATGACAGTCTCTCCATTTCCACCTGCCAGAAACTCAGAGACCAGCAGCACGATCTTCCCATGTCATGAATATGATAAATAGCCTTGTGCTCACCAAGCAGTTATCTCGTTGGAGTAATTCAGGTTGAGAAGATGCTTTCTAAATAGAAAGCTCAAGTTTTAACTCAGAAAGTTCTTAAGCATATTGGAATCTCTGTGTATATAATCCATTTGCTTCCATGGGTTCTATCATTTTCTTTTGAGTCCAAAAAGTAATCCTAATCATATAGACAATGGTGACTGTATGTGACTGTATCCTAGTCAGAGTCAGTGGTGACAGAGTGACTGTCACATGTTGGGTTTCCTGGGAAGCAGATGCTGAGGTGAAATGTATTAGTCGGCTTGGGCTGCCATAATTAAATACCATTGACTGGGTGGCTTAAACAACAAAAATGTATTTTCTCACAGTTCTGGAGTCTTGAAGTCTCAGATCAGGGTGCTGGCTGGCCAGGTTCTGATAACTTTTTCTGGCTTGCTTTTGTTGCCTTTCATCTGTCTTCGCATGTAGAGAGATATTAGGATTTCACCTTTATAGTATAATTTAACTTTAATCTATCTCCAAATATAGTCATGTTGGGGGTTAGGCCTTCAACATATGAATTTGGGAAAGACACATTTCAGTCTATAGCACAGAGATTACCTTGCAAGAGCTTGATTTAGCAGTGCTTAGATTCGCTGCTTCTGGAAGGGAAGAGAAGGAAACAGGATTGAACAGAAGGAGAATTGGACTGTGAGGCTAACTCAGTGAAGATCTCAGTTGACCCTCTAAGAAACTCTAAAGCCCATTTAAAGTTGTCTCAGCTTGAGGTTTTTTCATTATCATGTCAACCAGTCCTAGATGTAGGCTGCCCTAGTAGGAGTTTTTAAATTCTTTTTGATGACGTGTATGCATTTTAGGGATATGTGGATAGATTTCTAGGCAGTTGGCATTATTCCACAGGAATGTGAAAACCTTGTTTCAGATTCTTGTTACAGATGATGGCTTTGATGACTCATTTTTGAAAGGGGTAGGGGCATAATGGGCAGGGAGAATCCAGACAAAAAGATTATGCTTCTGAAGTCAACCTAGAAATCAGACACTCAAAATTTCCTAGTTTTGGGTGAAAATTCAGAAAATACCAGCATCATAAATATACAGTTATCACTTTAAGTGATTCAATTTCTAAGTGACCTATTTACCTGTCTATGTTTCTTAAATCAAGGCTGGCTGGCTCAGTTAGCTATGTTAACCATTTCAGTTTCTGATATTTCATCTAGAAAATATTTCTATATCTCTACCCTGTTAGTCACTACAAACTTGCAAGCTTTAGCTTCTCCTAATCTCACAGAATTAAGGTTTTCTATTACGATCATCTTAGAGCACAGTACTATGTTCTTGGTAGCAGGTCCTACATATGTAATTATCTGGCTGATTGTTTTGCTGTTAGGAGGTAAGTTCCATAAACATAAGGAAATATGCTTGTGCTAATCACCCTTGTATAACCATATCTAGCACAATGCCTGGCACACAGTCAGTGCTCAAATATTATCTGCTAAGTAAATAAGTGGATGAATGAATAAATGTTCACAAGTCATATGTATCAACTATATCTTTTGGAGTCAGTCTGTATATATGATGTAGAGTCCACAGTTGTGTTTGTCTTTACATTAACGTGTACCACCTTTAGTAGCTCATTTTAAGAGCGAATAGTAAAAACTATATATATTTTTTCTTTAGATGATAACATTGGGAAACAACATCTTGGGATTGGTTTTCTTGACATACATTAACAGTAATTTGAAATTGTAAAAAAAAAAAAAAGCAATGATACTAACTTGTTCTTCATGGTCTCTGACAGCATGTTACGGGGTTCTCACAGGGAGATGCACATATTTATTCTTCTTTACTGAAGAATAGTTCCTTATCATGGAAAGTTTCTCTCTTTGAATGAAGCAAAATCGAGGATACTTACCTTGCTGGTCAGAGGACCAGGTTCACCTTGCTTTTTAAAGCATCACAGCTAGATCACTCTAGTGTTTGACATCCCTTTTCTATTTCAAAATTTAAAAATTGGCTTATTAACTTATGTTAATACGAAGGTATTCTATTATTAATTATCCTCAGAAAGACTTTGTCAGGTTTGTCTTGGCCAGTGGGTAGAGAATGATGCTAATTCATGTAAATCTTATAAGTTTCTCTGTTAATGTTGGTCCTTAGTTGGCAAAGGGTATCTAGATTTATTGGAATAACTACCTCAAGTTTTAAAGGAGCTATTGCAAATGTGTTCTGTGGCTACTTGTATTTCTATACTGATCCCCATGGGAGATATCACTAGTTATTAACAATACTTATTCCTATTAGACCTAAAATTTCTTCAGAATCCTTCTCAATGTAGTATGTTAGGCAGCCACTATCACTGTGTTGGTATATGAGAGGAAATCTCTTTTCCATCCTTACTCTAAGAGAAGACATGATTTAATTGGGTAAAACTGGAATTAAGAAATATCAAAAAATGAGTAATGAATCAAGGGATAGTGTAAATACTCAAGTGGATGAATCAAACATGTTTATACATGTTCCCATTATCAGGAATGTTGTGCATGTTTTAGTCTGTGCCCACGTGCTAATAAAGACATAATCAGGACTGAGTAATTTATAAAGGAAAGAGGTTTAATTGACTGACAGTTCAGCATGGCTGGAGAGGCCTGAGGAAACTTACAGTCATGGTGGAAGGGGAAGCAAACACATCGTTCTTCACATGGTGGTGGCAGGAAGGAGAAGTACAGAGAGAAATGGGTAAAAAGCCCCTCATGAACCATCAGATCTTGAGAGAACTCACTATCATGAGAACAGTATGGAGGTAGCCACCCTCATAATTCAATTACCTCTTACCAAATTCCTTCCAAGACACATGAGGACTATGGGAACTACAGTTCAAGATGAGATTTGTGTATGACACAGCCAAACCATATCAGTGCACATTCTTTCGTTTGAGACGCACAACATCCCTATGGAATAGGCAAATCAGATATTTTCTCCCCATTTTACGGATTAAAAAAGCAAGACAGAAAAGAGGCTTGCAGACTTACTTGGGATTGTAAAACTAACAAATAGAAAGCAATTGGTCTTCTGATTCCAAATTATTTATACTTTCTATAGAACCACAGTGGTTTTTAGTAATTTCTTTTTAATGGCCTAATTATTTTTATCTAAAGACTCTGAGGAAACTTTCTGGAGTTAAAAAATATAATGTGTCAAGCTTCCTATTATCTGATAAGAAACCAATTAAAGGCATGAGGGAGAAAACACAATTCTTGTATGAACTTTATTCAAGACAACTGAAAAAAGGCCTTCTGACTCAGAGGAAAACTGGTTGTTTTCCAGAACTATTGTCAAAATAGTGGCTGATTATTATCTTTCTGGTAAACAGACTGCTCAAAAGCCAGCCTGGGGTGCCCATGGTAAGCTCTATTACTGAGCAGGAAAGTAGAAAACATGACTATGCTTGTTTAGCCTAGGCACAGTTGCTCTGGGAAGAAGGCAACACTGAAACTTGTAATTCTGGCTGCACTTCAGCTTTCCCAGGTATCTTCCCCCTCAGCACTCTCAAGCTCTTCTAGACAGGTTCAATGCCAATGGATCTATCATTTTATTTGTTTCTGAGGCTATTTGGATGGTCTGATTTATTTTATCAGTATAAAAACAAATTATATGTGAGGCTGGGGCTGCAAAATATGGGTCAAGTTATGAGGGTTTCTAAAATAAACTCATATATCTGTATCTGTGTCTGTGTGTGATTGGTTGGAAATACATGATCTTAAGACAAGGCATGAAGTTTGCTTAATTTAGAGAGCTTTCCAAATTTATATGTAATCAATTCAAGTAGTTGGTGTGAGAAAAGTAAAAATAAAATAATTCAAGAATAACAGACTGCGCACTATGGCTTACGCCTCTAATCCCAGCACTTTGGAAGGCCAACGCGGCCAGATTACTTGAGGCTGAGTTTGAGACCAGCCTGGCTAACATGATGAAACCTCATCTCTACTAAAAATACAAAAATTAGCCAAGCTAATTTTTGTGGTGGTGCACACCTGTAATCCCAGTGACACGGGGGGCTGAGGCACGAGAACTGCTTGAACCTGAGAGGCAAAAATTGCAGTGAAACAAAGTCTCACCACTACAGTCCAGGCTGGGCAACAGAGCAAGACTATCTTCTCCCAACAAAGAATAACAAAAATAATATTTCTTTAACAATAGAGAACTATATGTATCCAATATTGAAATCAAATGTCTGCAGTAATTTATTAAAAATAAAGTGATTTTATTAAATACAGAGAGCAATTGAAGAAATTCAGACCGATGGATGTGTAAAACAAATGGTCCTATTTAAAAGAATAAATAATATGAAAAATATATGAAGATCTTAATTTTAGATGTACTTTAATTAATCAAGTTTTTATTCAGCTTTAATTTTGTCATCAGGACTTGATCTGAGTAGCTCTTCCTTCTGCTTCATAAAATTAATAACTTTAATCTGGAGGTTCAGTCCTGAGTCAATCCTGACTAAAAGCTTTACTGTATAGTATCAGAATTCTGATTATACTGATGGTAGGGTCTGGCTGTGGAGCCTCGTGTTGACTTTGCCTAGGTTGAGGACTGAGCAAGATTCAGAAGAGATTATTGTTTTTTGTGTCTATTATCTTTGATATAAGAAAACCATATATGAAGAAGTGCCTGGGAGAGTGCCTCATTTTCTGTGACTGCTGTTATTGAAAGCAAATTAATGATCTATCATAAAATAGCCAACATAAATACTTATATGCAAGAAAAATACACTATAGCTTATTCAATGTTACAGCTCTTTCCTTTTTTATTTGCATGTACTACACAGATATGTCTGGTTTCCTGGAATTTTTGACCACAGATCATACCATCAGGTATGTGGTACTACTTCAAAATGAGGAGCAAATGAAAACTGCCTAAATATGACTAAAGAATTTGTGTGATAAAATGACATAAATTCTGAATTTTGATGCAATGATTCTTGTTCAGATGATTATATGACAGGCATTACTGCACAGTAGAACATGTATGCACTTTAAAATCATAAATATCTATTGAGATTAAAAAGAAATGGTTTGGCCTGTCAAAGCTGACTTGCCAGAATCAGATATTCTATTCAGTATTTAACTTTGCTAGTAATTAAAAGGATATGAGTGATGGCAACATATTAGCAATATCTTTCATTACCTTTTGAAAAATTTGAAACAATCAGTATAGTTCCATTAGGAACTGTTCAGTTTTTTTTTTTAATTAAACATATTATGTTCTAGGCAATATATACGTAATATTGCTTGTTACAGGAGAGCCATTTGGTTATTGAACAGTTCCTTTTTATACTTCACTTATTATCTAGTTTATGTGGTATCTTCCAGTGGGCTATGACCCATGTATCTGTGAATCATTGAGGTATGTACAATTGCAATCTAGACAGACCAGATGTATTCTGCTAAAGGCTTTTCATATGTAAGGATGTTCTGTATTATCTTTCTGCTTGTAATTTTAAAAAAGGACTTTGACCAAAACATCTTGTTCTTTCCTAGATGTTCCTGGTAAAGAAAGAAAATATTTTTCACAGATTTCAAAGGCTTGCCACTAACATGTTCTTTCCCACATGAACTCATATCCTTTCTTCATTGTTTGCTCACTAATTGTGATTATTCTGGGAGACTTCGGTCAATTTCCTCTATCTAAGTCTTAGGGCTTCCGGTGTCCACCATACAGATTATAATTTTTTCTTATGTCACTAAAAATTATCTCTAACCTTGGATAAGTTATTGTTTAAATGCCAGAATAGGCATTACCCTAGAATGTAGAAAGCTGGAACAAGCATTGCTCCTATGCTAAAAACAAGAAAAAAAAAAATGTGTTTACCTATGTAACAAAGCTGCACGTTCTGCACATGTACTCCAGAACTTAAAGTATAATTAAAAATAAAGAGAAACAGTTAGAATTCACACATTTTCTTGAACCTATCAGGCAGCTGAATTGTAAGAAAACCAAGTAGTCTGAAATCCAAGGACAGATGGGACACTGGGCCTACATCATCAGTGGAAGACTGACACATCAGTTATACAAGTAGGTAAGAAAAAATCAGCCAGAAATTTTTTTAGCAATCTCCATAATTTTATTTAGAGTTGACTTAAATTATTTTACTTAGGGTGACAGATTTAAAATAGTCAACCCATAGAAACTTATTTAAAAGTTTATTTTAGGTTCAGGAGTATATGTGCAGATTTGCAAACAAATAAACTCATGTCATTCGAGGTTGTTGTACAGATTATTTCATCAGCAAGGTACTAGCCAATAGTCATTTTTTTCTGTTCCTCTCCCTCATCCCACCCTCCACCCTCAAGTAGACCCCAGTGTCTACTGTTCCCTTCTTTGTGTCCATGGAGTTCTCATCATTTGGCTTCCACTTGTAAGTGAGAACATGGAGTATTTGGTTTTCTGTTCCTGCATTAGTTTGCTAAAGATACAAAAGAGATATCTCATTCTTTTTATGCCTGCATAATATTTCGTGGTGCATACATACCATATTTTCTTTATCTAATCTGTCAATGATAGATGTTTGGGTTGATTCCATGTCTTTGCTATTGTAAATGAACAAATGCATATATGTGTCTATTTCTCTGGGTATATACCTAGTAATGAGATCACTATGTCAAATGGTAGTTCTGTTTTTAGCTCTTTGAGGAATCACCACACTGCTTTCCACAATGCTGGAGCTTATTTACACTCCCACCAACAGTGTATAAGTGTCCCTTTTCTACATAATTTCTCCAGCGTCTGGTTTTTTTTTGTTTTGTTTTTAACTTTTTATTAGTAGCCATTCTGACTGGTATGAGATGGTGTTTTATTGTTTTGATTTACATTTCTCTAATGATCAGTGATGTTGAACTTCTTTTCATATACCTGTTGGCTACTTGTATGTTTTCTTTTGAAAAGTGTCTGTCATGTACGTTGCCCACTTTTAAAAAGGGTTGTTTGGTTTTTTTCTGGTAAATGTGTTTATGTTCCATATAGATGCTGGATATTAAATCATTGTCAGGGTGCAGGGTTTTTAAAAACCTTCTCCCATTCTGTAGGTTGTCTGTTTACTCTTGATAGTTTCTCGTGCTGTGCAGAAGCTCTTAAGCTCAATTGGATCCCATTTGTCAATTTCTGTTTTTGTTGGGGTTGCTTTTGGCATCTCTATTATGAAATCTTTGCTCATTCTTATATCCAGAATGGTATTGCCTAGGTTGTCTTCCAGGGTTTTTAGAGTTTTGGCTTTTACATTTAAGTCTTTACTCCATCTTGAGTTGACTTTTGGATATAGTGTAAAGAAGGGAGTCCATTTTTAATCTTCTGCATATAGTTTGCCAGTTATCCCAGTGTCATTTATTGAATAGGGAGTCCTTTCCCCATTACTCATTTTTGTAAGTTTTGTTGAAGATTGGATGGTCATAGGTGTGCAGCCTTATTTCTGGCTCTCTATTTTTTTCCGTTCTTCTATGTGTCTGTTTTTGTACCAGTACCATGCTGTTTTGGTTATTGTAGCTCTATAGTATAGTTTCAAGTTGAGTAATGTAATGCCCTAGCTTTGTTCTTTTGTTTTGAAATCATCTAAAATGTTAATAGATTGATAAGTTAAATGTGGGTTAGCATTATAGTATAGACCGCTGGAGAGCCTAGAGGCAAGAGGCAAAAGAAGTTTTTATTCACTGTAGATTGGGAGCAGGTAAGCAGTCCAGAGAGAGCTACCTTTATGGTTCAGGTGTTTAGAAGGGGATCTGTTGCCACACAAGGAAAGGCATGATGTCCCATCTCCTGCTTAGATTCCTCTCTCAAATGAGAAAAAGCCTTAAATAAAGAAAGGGCAACAAACCCTGTCAATAGGAGTGAAGATGCATTGCTCCTGGAAGAACTGTAGAAAACACCCTCTACCCATGGGGAAACAGTAGGCAAGAATCCTCTATCTAAAATCCTATAAAACTAGTAGAGATCTCCTACCACTGGAGGATGAGCAAAAAACTTCCACCTTCACATGACCAATACTGAAAATAGGCAATTTGACTGCCATGTGGAAGAGGGGCAGGATGACTGAAGAAATCCCACCACAAAGCCCAGGTGCACAGAGCCTACCTCTACTTAGGTGAACTAGACAGCATAAAACCTCCCTCCCATTAACCCAGTAAGCACCAAGTACCAAGCAATAGCAGTCTGATACTGAGAAAGGTCAAAAGTGTGACAAGAGACCCCTATATAGCATAGGCAAATCAGGATGGCAGAAAGTTCAGGGTGGAGCATACACATTAAGGCAGAACCTCAGAGGAATTTGAATTTTATAGTTCCCTGAAGATAGCCATGGCAAAAACAAAATCCAAATCTAGCTTAACTCTTGACTATATCGACTCAATCTTCCAATCATAATGGCCTGGCTGAGGAAGAGGCATATGTACTTTCAAGCATGAATAGTATTTGCCTTCACCCACTATTCTACACCATGTGGCTGGCATTCTTCTGAACTCATCATATTTACTAACATCCAAACATCCTCTCTAAATCTTTTCTATGCATCAAATTCTTAGGATTAAAAGTACAGAGTGTTCAGCCAACCAACACAGTTCACTTCTCACTATGTCTTCACACAGTGGAAGGGGAAAGGTCGCTCTCTGGGGCTTCTTTGATAAGGGCACTGATCCCATTCTGGAGACTCTGCCCTCATGACCTAGTCATCTCCCCAAGGCTCCACCTCTTAACATCATCACTTTGGTGATTTGATTTTCAACATAAGAATTTGGGGGGAACATAGTCATTCACAGCACACTCTACACCATCAAGAGACAAGTAATTCAGGATGAAAAGCAGTTTTAGAAGAAACGTAAAAATTCAGTTGTGGCTCTTAAAACTGTGCATTAGAACCACCTGAGATGCTCTTAGAGCCTGTTTTAACTGCCTGATTTTCTCACTAAATGAAAATGTAAGGAGAACATGAATCATGTTATCTCTGAATGTACAGTTATACTCGGTGGTGGGCACAATGGATGCTATTTTTAAAAAAGATTTATTTTATTACATTTTAGGTGCTTTAAAAATTCCTGAATTATCAAAAACTCTAAAACTTACATTACTTCTCTTAGGTTGAAGTATTCAGGGTTTGGTAAGGAAACTGCACCAAATATGTCAAGTAATAAGGGATCTAATGCAGGGAATTAGAGTCCAAAAAACTTCCTTCAGTAGTACAGGTATATGGGAGATCTGTCACCACTGCAAGAAAGGCATGAAGAAAGGCATGAAATCCCTTTTAATACAGGGAATTAGAGGCTTTCATAACCTTTGGAAACTTCGGAGGAGTGAAGGCATGAGAACCACTGCTGTCTTTTCAAGAAGTCCGGAAGAGAATGGATTGCAGAGACGGTGTTGTCATTAATCTTAATTTTCTGAAAAGTCTAGGTGTGACATTCTCAGGAGGACAGCTGGTAGCTGCTAGCAAATTTTCACATTTGCCATCTCTCGCATCCATGCCTGCGCATTGCTACTACAGAAAAAATATGGCTTTTCTCTTTTTCCTCCACCTCCAAATATTAAATATGTTACCCAACATTATTTTTTGAATGTCATTTTAATTTCATTTTTTAGCTACTATAGTAAAAGGGAAAACTTTGGAAGGTGGGTGTAGCATCAATATCAAATGATATCTGGCAGACATAATGTGTATTTTTTTCTTAGCCTCTTCCAAAGGTAGAAGGCAACCCCGTCACAACTGGTTTTGCCTTGTCTTCCCTCCAACGTGCAAAATTTATGGACCAATTGTCTTTTTTCCTCTCTTATCTCTCAAATGCACGTTTTCTTGTACTTTTTTTCAATATAAATATTTGATATCACCTGCTGATAGATTTTTCCATTTAATTCAACTGTGTTTAATGACATCTAGTGTAATTCCATATTATTGTTGTTATTGTCACAGATTATACTCTTAAAGAGTATAGCTATGACTGCTTTCTTGGCTCTGATTATGTTATTCAGAGAGTATACTCATCAAAAGTTGAGCCAGGGCCAGGCGTGCCTGTGTCTTCACATGGTCAAAGGGGAAAGGCAGCACTCTGTAATCCCAGCACTTTGGGAGGCTGAGGTGGGTGAATCAACAGAGGTCAGGAGTTTGAGACCAGCCTGGCCAATATGGAGAAACCCTGTCTCTACTAAAACGACAAAAATTAGCCTGGTGTGGTGGCAAGCACCTGTAATTTCAGGTACTTAGGAGGCTGAGGCAGGAGAATCTCTTGAACCCAGGAAGTGGAGGTTGCAGTGAGCCGAGATTGTGCCATTGCACTCCAGCCTGGGCAACAACAGTGAAATTCCATCTCAAAAAAAAAAAAAAAAAAAAAAGTTGAGCCAGATCTCAGGATCATAGAAGTATAAAAGTACTATTTGAAGAAACCCACTCATACCTACTCATCACCTGGTTCAACCTCTCACTCAATGTACAAAAATCATAACATCTCAAAAACTCTCAACTACCAAAATTTCACTTTATGGTGAGGAGGTGAGGAGTTTTTTCTATTTCTTTTTTCTCACAGATCAAATACTTAATCATTTCATATGGAGGATTTGTTTTCTAGTAATGCATAGACAATTAAATATTCTTTATCAAATAAATAGCATGAAGACATGATCCTACTTACTTTTATTTGGGTAAATATTTTCCCTTGTAAATGTCAGGCTGTATATCTCTACAGTTTCACTGCATTTGTTGCAGTTGCATAATAACATTTTCTGTTTCAATTGCATCATCCAATATAGAAGTCAAATTTCTCAGCTGTAGGTATCTCAAATAAGAAGCAATAGCATTCCATATATTAACTTAAAACATGTTAAAATAAGGAGAAAAAAACAAAATTATAACAGGACTACCCAGAAAATCACTCCCAACCTCACTTCAGTTAGACCCCAACTCAGTGGTTGAAGTTTAGCTACAAATCTACTTCACAATAGCAACATAGTGTACACATCTCAATTTTAGCCAAAATACATCATTATCAAATATCTTGCTAAAGTTCATTCTTTAAAAATATTTTACTGAAATACAATTGACATAAAGTGAAACATACATATCTTGCATTACCATTTTGTGAGTTTTGCCAAATTCTATCATTCAGGAAGTCCACATCCCCTAAATAACATACAGTATATTATCATCACACCAAAAAGTTCCTTTGTGTCTCATCCATTTCCACTCACACTTTCCTCTCTCCAAAAGCAACCAATATTCTGGATTTATTTCACCATAAGTTAGTTTTTTCTGTTCTAGAACTTCACATAAAGGAAATCAAAGAAACAATGTGCATACTTTTGTGTATGGCTGTTTTCTTTTAGCACAACATCTCTCAGGACATGTGGTGCATAGTTTAAGTAGTTTATATGTTTTAAGTTGGTGGCTAGTAGATTATAAATATATTATCATTTTGCTTATTCATACACAAGTAGATAGGCATTTGGGCTGGTTCTAGGTTTTGCTATCATGAATAAAACTGCTATGAGCATTTTTATACAAGTCTTTTTGTAGATACACATATTCATTTCTCTCAAATAAATACTTAGGAATAGAACTGCTGGGATATAAGGTAGTTGTATGTAATTTTCCCAAAATGATTATATTATTTTCTATTTACAACAGAAATGTGTGAGACACTTGGATGCTCCAGATTCTCACAGTCAATGTTTTCAGTCTTCTGTATTTTAATTATTCTAATGTGTGAATAATGATGAACTCCTTTTCATATACTTATTGGACATTCACATAACTTTTCTGAGATGGAAGCTTACAAATTTAAACCATTTTTGTTAAGTGGGTTAGTTCATTTTTTAGTGACTTGTAGGGATTTTTAAAAATACATTTTGGGTGCAAGTACATGTATTTATATAAATGTCTATGTGTGTATATGTGTGTGTGTCTATGTATATAGATGCTCAAATACACACTTACTGTTGTATGCCACTCTATGATTTGCCTACACATTTTCTTGATACTGCCTTTTGATGAGCAGAGATTTTAGTTTTTAAGTAAATGCAATTTATCAGTTTTATGACTATTGTTTTCTGTGTCTTATGTAAAAGTTATTTACTTCCTCCAGGGTCATGAAAATTTCTCTTACATTTTCACCTAAAAGATTCAAAGTTTTGGGGTCTATGAAGTAAAGGTTTAATTATATTTTCCCAGTAGTCTTACTACAATGTGCTGAAAGACTTTCCTTTCCACATTAAATTGCTTTGATAATTTTTTTTAATGAGTTGACCACACAAATCTGTATATATATCCGGACTCTCTATTCTGTTCCATTGATCTACTTTTTATCTTGATGCTAATATCAGACTCTCTAGATTACTATGACTTTACAAAACATCTTGAAATTACATAGGACAATTCTTAGTTCTCTTTTTTCTTTTCTCAAAACTTGTGTTGGTATTCTAAATCCTTGGAATTTCCTATTAGACTTTAAATCCAGCTTGTGAATTTATATTTTTAGGAGTCTGCTGAGGATTGTATTGAGATTGTATTGAATCAATGGATCAATATTTAAAAATTACATTTTAACATTATTGAATCTTTTGATCTACAAACATGTATATTTATATAGGTTTTTAAAAATTTGTCTCACAATGTTTAGCAGTTGTTAATATAGAAGTTTCATATTCTTTTAGTAAATTTATTTCAAAGCATACTTTTGTTCTTGCTATAAGTAATATTTTTAAATGTTATTTTCCATTTGTATGCTGCTAATATATTTTTAATGAATTTCTTTGTTAATATTGAATCTTATCACTTTGCTAAGTTCACTCATTAGATTTAGTAATTTTTGTAGATCATTGAGATTCTTATGGACACCATTATGCTCTTCTGTTCCAGAGTTGTGTTTCTTTCTCTACAATTTACAGGACTTTTGATTTTTTTTTTTTTTTTGCGTTGTTTCGGTAATAATATTCAGTTCAATCTTGAACAGAAGTAGTGAGTAAGATTTATTATGGTTTTCTGCCTCTATGGACGTAATTATATGGATTTTCCCTTTTATTCCTATTTAATATGGTGAATTACATTGATTTTTCAATGGTAAACCAACCTGGATTTCTGGAACACAATATATTATTCTTTCGTATTTTGTTGTATTTAATGTGCTAATATTTCATTAAATATTTTTGCATGCATGTTCAAAAGGAATATTAATCACTCATTTATTTTTCTTGCAAGATTCTTTTCTGGTTTTGATATGAGGGTCGTTCTGCCTCATGAAAAGCAATGGAACATATTATTTCTTCCTCTATTTTCAGAAAACATTTGGTAATTTTGGTATTACTTCTTCCTAAAATGCATAATAGAATTCACCCATGAAGTCATCTGGATTTCAAATTTTGTTTGTGAGAAAATTTCTGATAAGAAGTATAATTGATCATATATTAAGCTATTCAGATTTTCAGTTTTCCTTTCAATTATCTTTGGTAAATTTCATTCAAATAAGTTTTATATTTTAACTAAATTGTTGATTATATTGACGTATTTTTTCTTAATATTTTCTCTATATTTTGTCTTTTTAATTTTTTTTTTTAAATTGACATCTTCTCTTGTTGCCCAGGCCTCAAATCCTGGCCTTTTGCAATCCTCCTGCCTGAGCCTCCCAAGTAGCTGGGACTACAGACACCTGCCACCTTGCCCAACTTTAATATTTTCTTATTGTATATTTAATAACAACTCTAGGCACTAGAGATAGTTTCTGTCTTTCAATTCTGATATTGGTAATTTGTGTTGGTTTAAAAGTCAGTGTAGCAAGTTTTTTTTATTAATTTTATTTATTTTCAAGAAACCAATAAATCAAACACTTTCCTAATGCTGAGGAAAAAAGATAACTGCCAACCAAGAATAAATCCCTCTGCATGTGCTCTTCAAAAATCAAGGCAAATACATAATTTCTCAGACAAAAGGAAGCTGATACTTTTTTTATTTTTGTAGCAGTAGATCTGTACCATGAGACATGTTAAAAGTTTGTTAGAGGAAAAATGCAGAAAACTTGGATATACACAAATTATTTTTTTTAAATTTTAAATGGTAAATATGTGGATGAGTAGAAAATATTTTTTATTTTATATTTTGATTTACTGAAATAATTATCTGTATAAAGAAAAATAATACTAATTTAGTGTAGGGATTATAACACATGTAGAATAAGCAATATGACAGTAGCACAAAGATGGGAGGAATGTAAACAAAAGTATACTGTGTGGCCAGGTGTGAGTCAAAGATTAGCTGGGCATGGTGGCTCACACCTGTAGTCCCAGTTGCTTGTGAGGCTAAGGTATGAGAATTGCTTGAATCTGGGAGGCAGAGGTTGTGGTGAGCAGAGATTATGCCATTCCACACCAGCCTAGGCAATGAAATAAGACTCAATCTCAAAAAAAAAAAAAAAAAAAAAAAAGTATACTGTTGCAATTGTTGCAATGTCTTACATAATATATGAGGAAATATAATATTAATTTATGTTGGACTGTGATAAATTGAGGATCCAAAATTGAGGATCTAAAACAATCAATAAAATATAGTAAATAAAAATATAGAGATATGTTTGATAAGCCAGTAGATGAAATAAAATTGAATACTTAAAAAATTCAATTAAACAATAAAGGTATAAAAAAGAAAAAAAAAAAGAACAAAAACCATATCAGATCATAAGAAAAAGAGAAAATAGTACTTCTAAATATAATCATATAAATAATTATACTAAATCTAAATAAACTCCAATTAAAACACAGGGATTTTCAGGCTGTATGTTTTAGGCAAATGTGATTGTTAAAAACACAGTATATTTAAATACCTTGAGTACCTTTGGATTTGCCATAATTTCTTTAATTTGATTCTGTACATTTACCAAGTAAAATATATTATTTTTAAAATTAGGGAGCACATTCATTTTTTATTTATGAACAAAACTTTTAACATTATTGAGGATACACCACTTTGGTTGACTGAAATCAAGCTCAGAACTTGTATAAGAGGAAAAATCCATTACAAGTTCTAATTATGTGATGATGATAATTGGTGATTCTTGAATTTGGCCAAGATGTTATCACTGTATCTAATAAGGCTTGACATTAAAGATTTAAAGCTAAAACCTCAAAAGGGCTCTGAAGCAGAGGGATCTCAACTGCTAATCCAGTTTTAGACCCATATTCCTGCCAAATATTTTTAAATGGGGTAAAAATAACAATTAATTCTTTACAATGCTGCCTGTTATGTAAGCCTTTCTGCAGGAAGAAGAAGAAAGGGATTGTTTTTCAATTTTTCTATTTATTTTTTTAAAAACTCAAACCTAGAAAGAAAATTGTAAGAATATTACAAAGAATATGCATACACTCACATTCTTCACCTAGGTTTGCCTACTGTTAATATTAGCCACATTTGCTTTCTTCTTTCTCTTCCTGTCTCTACACACACACACACACACACACACACACACATACACAGACACGCACACACGTATGTATATGTAAACATACAATATATACATTTTTTGAGAAAACATTTGAGAATAAAGTGTACAAATTGAGACATTTTATTTCTAAAAACTGTAGAATACATAATGTGTCTCTTAAGAGGATTCTCTTATATAACTACAGTTAAATTATCAATTTCAGGAAATTTAGGATTCAGTGCTATTATCTACTCTACAATCCATACTCAACTTCTTCTAAATTATAGCAATATTTTCCTTTATGGAATTTTTTTTCTCAATACAAGATCCAATCCAAGATCAACCACTGTGTTAATTTTTGTCTCTTTATTCTCCTTTGCTCTGACAAAGATACTCAGGCTAATTTTCTCTTTTATAACATTAACATTAATATTTTTGAAGAGAAAAGGCCCAATATTTTTTAGAATGTCCCTCAATTTTGGTTTGTCTGATATTTTCATGAGTTAAGATATCTTGTATGTGCATAATTTCATTTCTATTCTAGCCTTGACTACAATAACAAACTAAGGAGTACTATGTAGTTCGAGGTCAGCTTTAATTGGCCAGTACACTAAGCCCTTACAGCTGGCATTTGCTACAGTCTGCAACTGCACCCTTCCCTGTGTAAATACAATGTTACTCAAATAATGTACCAAACCTTACAGTTACAGTGATCTACCAAGATTCAAGTCTTACATGTGTATCGGAACCTGAGGCTTAAATCCACTTAGGCCATATCAGTTAAAAATCATCTGTATGATTATAAAAGCTCTGCCTAGCTCAACATAGACTTCTGTATACCACCATGGTTAAAGAAAATACCTATGGACTATGCTTAGTAAAGTGCCACAAAAGCCTAAATTCACCTGCACTAGCCAGGTGAGAAGTTCCAATCTTTCTGTGTTATCTCATCTCCAAATTTAATCCTTTGCTTATGTTTCAAGAATCTCAGCCCAGTGTAGACACAATGCCTATGACTGGTGTGGTCTTAATACATAGTTGCTATGTCAAATGGTATTGCAATGGATTACACTGATATTAGATTCTAAAACAAGATGTCCTTCTGCAATGTGGTAAGAGCATAATTTTTTCCCAGTGTTGGTGAAGTTACTTCCATTTTCCCATTAGATTATCCACCCAAATAGACGGTCAAATTTGATATTTCAACAAGGCTTAACTGCAAATTCAGCTAGCCAAAAAATTGGCCAACAAAAGAGAAGCACACCTAAAGTAATGGGCTGAACCTCAACGGCACTCATCAGACCCTGGATTTTGACATCCACGAAAGACAATACCAGGCACAGAGAGCACAGATGTGGTGTTGTTGACAGAAAAGACCCTGCCGTGTTGGCAAACAGAAATGAAAATGATGAACAAATCAGTCCAGAGAACAGGTGCTGACATGTGGCTTCATATCAGATGGAACACTTCCTTCACCTGTGTGACAAGGAAATCGAGGACAGAACACCCAGCAACATTACCTAAAAACAAAATCTTGAAAAAAGAAACAGAGAGGTATAAAAATGATAGATGAAAAGGCCGTAAGAAATGGCCTGATCAAACAATTCAAAAACTGTGGTTGAAGGCTATGTGTGATGCTTTACTCCTGGCTTCTGTCCTTGGCCTCTGGCGACTCACCTCAGCTGGCTCTTGCATTGAATGAAGGTTGTAATGCACAGTTCTTTTTGGTGGACTAAAAAGGATCTTTTGGTTTAAATGTAGGTTTGAAGAGCCCTGGATTTCTAACCATGAAAAAAGGGAAAATCTAGGACCAGGAAGCTTATTTTAGTACATCATAATGTAGCATTTTCTAACCTACAGAATTTTCTAGAAAGAATATTAGCCAGCAGTTTTCAAAGTTTGATCTAGGAGCCTCTAACTGTTCCTGAAACTCTTTAAAGGAGTCTGTACAGTCAGAATTATTTACATAACACCAAAATGTTATTTGCCCTTTTCACTCTTATTTTCTTATGAGTGTACCAAGGAAATTTCCAGAGGCTACCTATAGTGTGATGGCATTATCGTTATCAATCTGATAGCTAATGGAATATATATTTATGTATTCTAGTATTTTCTCGGGGATTAACTCAGTTTGTTCTCAGTGCTTTTATTTTGCTATCACTATTTGCATTAATACATTCCAGTCTCTCTAAGTTTGTCATCAAATAAGTTATTATTTTTGAAATTCGCAGATAAACCCTACAATTTTATAAAAAAAACAAAAGACACATTTTGGAATTTCAACGTAATGATTTATTAGGTAATAATGAGGTTAGAGAGATCATAGGAAGTAAAATTCCTAGTATAGCAGTGCCAGCAAGGTGCACTAGTAACTTATCACTATCATACACAATTTTTCAAATTCCAGTTATACATAAAAACATATTTGATAAAGTTGTAACAATGTCAAACTTTATCAGCTATTGACCCTTGACTACTTTCTTATTTACATTTTGTGTGACAAAATGGGAAATATACATAAAAAGTAGTTCTGCACACCAGAATACCATAGCTGGATCAAGAAAAAGCACTGTGTGATTTTTGATCTGTTTAGAACAACAGATAGAGTAACTATGGTTATTCAGACTGATGTATTTGGCAGACATTTTCAAAAAAATGGACAAAGTGACCCTGTCCTCTAAAAGAAACTAGTGGCCAATATTTGCAGTCAATGATAAAATTAGGACTTTCTAGAAAAAAATAAAATTTTGGAAAACTTGTATCCATTAGTATTAACGTTTAAACTTTCCAATACTCAGATACTTTACCATGGAGTTCAGTAATGATCTTAAAAAATGTTATTTACTGATGATTTTATCTTATAAAATCTGTCTATATATGGAAGAGCCACCTAAATCGTTGAATATTAAATATCAACTAATATTTTTCAAATGATCCATGCATGATGTTACAACATAATACATGAGTCAAACATTTCTTGAGACTACAGTAAGACTAATAGAATTTAATGTAATAATTCATTGACATGGTTTTAGATTCTGCATTGCAAATAACCTAGACAAAACTACTATTTATGTGATTTTGATGTGGTATCAAAGAAGAACATATATAACTATTTGAAAATGCTGTTGAAATATGTATCTATCTTTCCAATTCAGATCTATGTCAAACTGACCTTTCTTCATTTATTTCAGCCAAAACTACCTGCTATAACTCATTGGGTGATGAAGCAGATATGAGAGTCTAGTTAACTTCTAGCAAGCCAGACTTCAAAGAGGTTTGCAAAAATATAAAGTGATGCCATTTTTCTCACTAATTTTTTGGAAAGTATACATTTTAATAAGCAGTACTTTTATGAATTAATATTTGTTTTGTATTACTAATGCACATAATATAGCTACATAGACAAAATAAATATAAGCTCTTTGGGGCTCTCAATAATTTTTTTATAGTATAAAGGAATAATGAGACCAAAAAGCTGAGAATTTCTGACATAAGCTATTTTTTATTTATGTATTATCAAAACAATTATGGACATTTATGTCAGGAATTATTCTAAATCTCAGAGTGTCAGAGTAGAAAAAAAATAGAACATGCATTTAAGATGCATCTGTTGAGGGTAGTAAAGAAAAACTTGGAAAAAACATACCTTCTTTCTGTAACATTAATGCGAATTATACACTAATATCACAAGAATGAGATGCCTTCCAGGTTTTTATTGGTGGTGGTGTTTTGAGACAGGATTTCTCTATGTCACCCAGGCTAGAGTACAGAGTCGCAGTCTTGGCTCACTGCAACCTGATCTCCCATGCTCAAGCAATCCTCCCTCCTCAGCCTCCGGAGTAACTGAGACTACAGGCACTTGCCACCACCCCCAGCTATTTATTTTAATTTATTTTTTGTAGAGATGGGGTCTCACTATGTTGCCAAGGCTGGTCTCACACTCCTGGGGTCAAGTGAGCCTCCTGCTTTGGCCTCCAAAAGTGTTGGAATTACAGGCATGAGTCACTGTGACTGGCTGCCTTCCAAGTTTTATTCCAAACAAACATTCAATATTTATTGAATGCCTACAATATGTCAGGTGCTTCATATACATTATTTCTAACTTTTACAATCTTGTCAAATATCTCCATGTGAGCAATGAGGTTAAGATCTAAAGAAGTAAAGAAACATGCCCATGAATACATTAATGCTTGATGACAGACCTGTAAATCAAGAACAGGATTGTCTGTTTCTAAAATGCAGATTGTTGCCATTATTCAAAAGTGGTATCATACATAAAATGCTTATATAGAAACTTGATGACTCCAAAAAGAAATGTTGTGTAAATTTTTCATGCATCAGAGGTAGTTTGACCAATTAACATTTTGTTATTTCCTATACCACAAATAATGTGATTCAAATATTCATATTTATTCTGTCAATATGGTACATTATATTGTTATTTAAATTTAAAAATAGCATCACTTTCCTGGAATGTCACCCACATAGTTATAATGTAATGCATCATTATCCTGTGTAAATTCTAAAGGATTTGGAACTTAAATCTTAGATCCCGGCTTGGTTTTCCTATGTAGGTTGTGCCTTCTACCACAGTTTTCTGAAAATGTTTACATGAAAGTGAAAGTAGTTTCTAAACATTCGACATTGGAATTTTATTTGTGAAAAAATGCTTTTAATTACAAATGTATTTCTTTTATAAAATATAGGGATATTCACATGTTCTGTTTTACACTGTGTTAGATTTTGGTACTTTGAGCCTTATTATTAATAGCAATTTCTTGATTTTGTCTAAGTTACTGGAATTTTATGAGGATAAAATTGTTCATAACATTTTATTAGTTTATAAACGTACAGGATCTGTGGTGACATTCTTCTATTTCTAATATTATTAATTTATGTTTTGTATTTTATTCCTTATTAGGCTAGCAGTTTTTAAAATTTTATTAACTTTAGCATAAATAAACTTTTGACTTGATACTTTATAATTTTCTATCAACATTTCCTTTTGCTCTTATTTTTATTATTTTCTTTCTTCTGTCTACTTTGAATTTAATTTCCTCTTCTTAAATTCTTATAGTAGAAGCTAGATTATTTTTCAGGCCTTTCTTCTTTTTATTGTAAATACTTAAAGAGTTAGATTTGTATTTCCCTTGTAATTTTTATTTGATGTATGATTCATTTAAATTGGTGGTGTTACTAATATTTGGAGGTTTTCCAGATATAATTTTGTTATTAGCAGCTAATTTAATTTCACTGTGGTTAGATCACATACTTTATACAATTTCAACCTTTTTAAATTTATTGCAACATGTTTCCTGATCCAACATATGTTCCAACTTGGTCAGCATACCATGTACATTTGAAAATAATATGTATTCTGCAGTTGTTGAGTGTGGTTTACTATAAATGTCAAAAAGATCAAGGTGATTGATAGTGTTGTTTAAATTATATCCTTACTGATATTATTTCTATTGTTCTATCAATTATCAGTAAAAGGTGTTAAAATCTCCAATCATGGTTGTGAATTTGTTTTTCTTTTTAGTTTTGCCAGTTTTTACTCCATATATTCTGAATTCCTATTAATTAAGCACATATATATTTAGGATTATTATATTTTCTTGCTCAATGTACTCTTTTGTCATCTTGAAATGCTCCCTCTTTAATCTCTTCTGATATGCATTGTCTTTAACTCTATTATGTCTGATATTAATCACTACCATCAGTTCCATTTATTTTTTTTATGATTATGATTTATTTATTTATTTATTTTACTTTAAGTTCTGAGGTACACATGCAGATCTTGCAGGACTGTTTCATAGGTATACACAAGCCATGGTGGTTTGCTCCCTCCATCCCCCCATCACCTACATTAGGTATTTCTCCAATGTTATCCCTCCCCAATCTTTCCACAACCTGCTATTCCTCCCCTAGCCCCAACTCCACAACAGAACCCTGTGTGTGATGTTCTCTCCCTGTGTCCATGTGTTCTCATTGTTCAACATCCACTTATGAGTGAGAATATTTGGTGTTTGGTTTTCTGTTCTTGTGTCAGTGTGCTAAGAATGATGGTTTCCAGATTCATCCGTATCTCTGCAAAGGACATGAACTCATCTTTTTTATGGCTGTATAGTATTCTACGGTGTATATGTGCCACATTTTCTTTATCCAGTCTATCATTGATGGGCATTTGGATTGGTTTCCAGTCTTTGCTGTTGTAAACAGTGCCACAGTGAACATACGTGTGAATGTGTCTTTATAATAGATTGATTTATAATCCTTTGGATATATGCCCAGTAATGGGATTGCTGGGCCCAATGGTATTTCTAGTTTTAGGTCCTTAAGTAATCGCCACACTGTCTTCCACAATGGTTGAACTAAATTACATTCCCACCAACAGTGTAGAAGTGTTCCTATTTCTCCACATCCTCACCAGCATCTGTTGTCTCCAGATTTTTTAATGATCACTATTCTAACTGTGTGAGATGGTATCTTAATGTGGTTTTGATTTGCATTTCTCTAATGACCAGTGATGATGAGCATTTTTTCATTTGTTTGTTGGCCTCATATATGTCTTCTTTTGAAAAGTGTCTGTTCATATCTTTTGCCCACTTTTTGATGGGGTTGTTGGTTTTTTTCTTGTATGCTTGTTTTAGTTCTTTGTAGATTCTGGATATTAGCTCTTTGTCAGATGGGTATCTTGCAAAATTTTTTCCCATCCTGTTGGTTGCTTGTTCACTCTTAATGATTGTTTCTTTTGCTGTGGAGAAGCTCTTAAGTTTAATTAGATCCTATTTGTCTATGTTGGCTTTTGTTGCCACTGCTTTTGGTGTTTTAGTCATGAAGTCCTTGCCTATGACTACATCCTGAATGGTATTGCCTAGGATTTTTATGATGTTAGGTCTTATGTTTAAATCTGTAATCCATCACTACTTCTATTCAACATAGTATTGGAAGTTCTAGCCAGAGTAATCAGGCAAGAAAAAGAAATAAAGGGTATTCATTTAGGAAATGAGGAAGTCAAATTGTCTCTATTTGCAGAAGACATAATTGTATATTTAGAAGACCCCATTGTCTCAGCCCAAAATCTCCTTAATATAAAAAGCAACTTCAGCAAAGTCTCAGGATACAAAATCAGTGTGTGGAAATCATAAGCATTCCTATACACCAATAACAGACAAACAGAGAGCCAAATCATGACTGAACTCCCATTTACAATTGCTACAAAGAGAATAAAATACCTAGGAATACCACTAACAAAAGATATGAGGACCTCTTCAAGGAGAACTACAAACCACTGCTGAAGGAAATAAGAGAGGACACAAACAGATGGAAAAACAGTCATGGTTAGGAAGAATCAATATCATGAAAATGGCCATACTGCCCAAACTAGTTTACAGATTCAATGCTATCCCCATCAAACTACAATTGACCTTCACAAAACTGGAAAAAAAAAAAAAAAAAAAAAAAAACTTAAACTTCATATGGAACCAAAAAAGAGCCTGCATAGCCAAGACAATCCTAAGCAAAAAGAACAAAGCTGGAGGCATCACACTACCTGACTTCAAACTATACTACAAGGCTACAGTAATCAAAACAGCATCGTACTGGTACCAAAACAGTTATATAGACCAATGGAACAGAACAGAGGCCTCAGAAGTAATGCTACACATCCATCTACAACCATCTGATCTTTGGCAAACCGAACAAAAACAAGCAATGGGGAAAGGATTTCCTGTTTAAGAAATAGTTTTAGGAAAACAGGCTATGTGCAGAAAGCTAAAAATGGACCTCTTCTTTACACCTTATACAAAACTTCCACTTGTGGGAAGCAATAGCCGCCATTTTGTGATCTGTTGAGGTTTGCACAAGTTAAGTTTCAGTTCCTGTTTTCCTGTTGACAAGTTTCAGTCTTTGTTTCCTCGCTGATAAGTTTCAGTAATGTTTCTGTTTCTCCGCTGAATGTTTCAGTTTCAGTTCCTGTTTCTCCGCTGAATGTTTCAGTTTCTGTTTCCTGCTGGGAAGTTTCAGTTTTTGAAACTTAGGAAGGCCGGAATTTCCCAACTGCAAGCTTCCTTTGCCCCGCCTCCCTGCCTGGCCTATTTAAGCTGTGAGCTCAGCAACAATAAACGAGACTTGATCAGACTCCTGTCTTGTCTCCATTTCTCGCGTCTCCTGCCCATCCATCCCGACTCCCTCCCTTCGAGCTCCTGTTGTTGTCCTGCAGGACGGGACATCCACTTATTTTTTAAAAACTATCTACTATCTAATAGATTGCCTTTCTATCTGTCAAAAATTAGTAGACCATATTTGTATGTGTCTATTTTTGTATTCTCGCTTCTGTTTTATTGGTCTGCCTGTTCTTTCTTTTATCAATACCACATTGTCTTGTTTACTGAAGATCAAAATTGGGCTACTGTTTCTTTTAAATTTGTTCACTTTTTAAACATTGTTTTGATTATTCTAGTTACTTGGCTTTCCATATAACTACTAGAATCAGCTTATTACATTTAAAGAAACATTTCTTGCAGTTTAGTTTGCATTGCATTAAATCAATAGAACTGTTTGGGAAAAAGTAACATCCTAAATATTTTAATCCGTAAACATATTTTTATTTATTTAGATTTTTTATTTCTTTCATTAGTGTTGTATACTTTCCAGGAGAGTTTGTGCATATTGGTTATATTTATACCTAAATATTTTATCTCCATACAGCTATTGTAGGTGATATTGTTTCTTAATTTCAGTTTCCAATTTTCTATTGTTGATTTGTAGAAATATGGCTAATTTTTGTTTGATGATGTTTTATGCGTGATGTGAACTTGTTACCTTCACTTAATAATTCTAGGAGCTTTTTTTGTAATTTGTGTGAGGTTTTCAGCAGAGATAATCATGCTAATTTAAAGCAGGTACAGTTTTCTTTCTTTTTTACAATTTGCATGACTTCAATTATTTTTCTTGTTATATTGTACTTTCTAGGGTGTTCTGTATGACGTTGAATAGGTGGTAAGCATGGACATGTCTGCCTTGTCTTCATGCTAGGAATAAATTACTCAATTTTTCACCATAAAATATTCTGTTGGTTGTAGATTTTTTTTAATTTATCGTATCAAGTTAACAGTGGTTCCTTCTATTTTTTTTGTTTGCTGACAGTTGTTATCATAAGTGGATATTAAATTTTGTCAATAGTATATTCTCTACCAATTGATAAGAATCTGTAATTTTTCTTGTTTAGTGTATAAAGATGGTAGGTTACATTAATTTTCAAATGTTTAACCAGCCATGCATTCCCAGGATAAATCCCACTTTGTGGTGATATATTAGTCTCTTCAAATATTGTTTCATTGGATTTACAATATTTATTGAGAATTTTTGTGTATACATTCATAAAAATATAGATCTGTTGTTAAACTATCTTTCCTTGTGAATTTTTTGACTGATTTTAGAATTTGTGTAATGTTGGAGTAAAAATGAGTTTTATCTTTGCTTCTAATTTATAAAGAGATTGAATAAATTTGTGTTACTATATTATTCTTTAAAAGTTTTGATGATTCAGGTTATTTCTTCTCAGATAATTTTGATAATGTGTGACTTTGAGAAATGTGTTATTTCATCTAAGTTGTTGAATTTATGTTCAAGGAGTTTTTAATAATATTCTATTTTTTTTGTGTGTGTGTGTGTGTCTGCATGGTCTGTAATGATATGCTTTCTTTCATTCCTGATATTGGTGATTTATGTCCCCTCTCTCTCTCTCTTACTACATGTTTATTAGTTTTATCAAATTTTTCCAAAGAACAAGTATGTTAGTAAAAGTTCTTCACAGAAATATAAATGAAGGTATTTTTAAATTTATGTACATGAATGAATTGGTCCACATGACTGTAGAGGCTTTGCAAGTTTAAAATCCAATGATGAAGGTTAGCAGTTAGGAGACTCAGTAAAAAGTGATGGTAGGTATGAATCCAAAGACAGTCTATTGAAAAGCCCATGTAGCAGATGGAATCTGAAGGTGGTCTGCTAGAAAACTAGGAAGAGCTTATGTTTCAGATGAGGTCTTAAGAGCTTTCAGCTGATTGGCTGAGGCCCAACAACATTATGGAGGGCAATCTGATTTACTTAAAGTGTATCCATTTAAATGTAAGTTACATCTACAAAAACCTTCACGGAAATATCCAGAATAATGTTTGCCAAAGTATCTGGACAACATGGCTGAACCAAGTTGAGACATAAAATTAACTATCAGGGTTTCATTGATTTCTCTAGTTTTTTCCTGACTTCAACTTCATTGATTTTTTTAAAAAATTCTTTTTCTTACCATTTTTCTTCTACTTTCTATGTGTTTATGCTATTTTTTTCTGATTTCTTTAGATAAAATATAATTATTCAAAGACTTTCTTTTATATTAGTAATTTTAAAACTACATTTCCCTCTGAGAACTGCTTTAACTACATCCCTTAAAGTTTGAGGTATTATATTCTAATTTCCCTTCAATTAAAAATATATTCTTATTTCTTGAAAATTTCTTCTGATCTTTGTTTAATTTCCAAGTATTTGAGGATTTTGGTCATGTGTTTCTGCCATAGATCCCTAGTTCTATATTACAGCCAAAAAATTAAAAAATGAAAACAGTGTAATTTCAATTCTTTACATTTATTTTATGATCCATGGTGATAAATCTACCATGATAAATGTTCGACGTGAACTTGAAAGTAAATTGGATTCTGCTGTTGTTATGTGTAATAGATCTAACTGGTTGATGGTGTTTTTTCCAGTCATCTTTAACCATATGGATTTCATTATGTTTGCTCTATTGGATTGACAATTGTTTTCTTTCAGCACTTGACAAATGTTTTACTGCCTCTGTGAGAAACCCACTATTATATAAATCTACTATTGTATGAATTATTTTTTCTCTATAGGTAATGTATCATTTTTCATTGGCTTCTTTCATTTTTTTCCCCCTTTGATTTCCACAAGTTGGATCATCATATGTCTGAGTATGGGATGAGTTTATACATTAAGAGCATTTTGAAAAACCATTTAATGGAGGAACTTCAAATGGCTGAATAGATACAACTGGTGCTTACTTCTTCCATGAAGAGGAACCCAAATAATGAGTAGACAATCACATTTGGAATAGGTTATCTAAGAGAGAACTCTGAAATTCAATAGAGAATTGACAGAAAGCACCGAAAGCAAAGAAAGAGAGAAATGAAGCAACATGTTTGCCTGAGATTGGCTGGGAATTGGAGCAGCTCCTTCACATGGAGAAAAGGTAAGTGAGAGACCCTCAGTATTCCACATTCCTGCCATAGACTCCAACAATTCTAGAAGTGGAAGAGCCCCTTAACCCTCATAGGTCCCAGGACTAACATAGAAGGCTGCCTGGAGACTGTGTGAAGGCATTGCTCCAGAGAGAGTGCTCATATGGGGACTCACAAACCCTCATATCCTAAGCAGTTGTAGCCTGGTGCCATTATCAGAACACAATTTTTGCCAGTCAGAATCTTACATTGCCACCTGGGCTGAGGCATGAACCATAAACAGTGATTCCACACATTTGCCTGACCCCAACGCAGGTACTGCCTCACATTTTCATGAGTCCAAAGGACAAATTCCACTGCCAGCAACTGCCACTGCTGTGGTTTGCCGCATGGCTGAGACACAAGTGAAATTCATGCCCCACTGCTGCTTGTTTGTGACTGCTCCCAGGGAAAGCAACCTTGCCCTTCCCAGTAACAGGATATCAGCACAGCCTCTGGAGTACCCCTTGAGCATTCTGTCAGCTGCCTGGGGATAACCATGTCTCTGCTTACCACAACTAACACTTTAATGAACCATTCACCACCAAGCGGGGCGAAGGTAGGTCCAGGTTTACCAAGCTTCTCCCCCATAGTATCTAAGCATACTGTCCAGAAACATGAAGCCCAGTCTAGTCCACCACCAGTGGCACCTGAATTCTGGGGTGTGAGATTAGGACCACTATCACCACTACTGGCACCCACCTGCACAAACTACCTTTTGGTCTGGGCACTCATCCTATTGCAACCACTACCAATACCCACATGCACTGATTTGGTCCCAGACATTGTCCCACCACTGCTACTGTCATCGTCCATGCCATACTTAATGCTTAAGAGTTCAAGAACCCACCCGTATATCCAACCTACCACTGCCATTCCTAGAACATGAGTAAGTCACCTGGAGGCCCAATAATCAGCCTGCCTGGACTTGCTAACACCAGTGCCAGCATATACCACTCAAGAACAGGCATGCTAAGCCTACCAGTGCCATCTCTGGGGTCTGAAGACTAGCCCATCTGGCATCCAGGTGCCCAGAAAAACTTCACCACAGCCTCCACTAATAACCACACCCTCAGCCATCAAGGAAATCATAGACACCACTGACACTGTTTACAGCTGAAGAAATATTACCAAGACTACAGTACTGAATGCAGCCAAAGGCAAAACTAAAATGTTTTGCCCAACCAACACTACAGATACATTTTCAGAAAAAAATCCTTCTCGATGAAAGCAAATTCAAAAACTGGAAGAAACAACAATTATACCAGATGAACATATATCAATGTAAAAACACAGGAAACACGAAAAAAAGAAAAAAAAGGAATATGACATCTCCAAAGGAATACAATAGTTCTCCAGCAACTGATCCCAATCAAAAAGAAATTCATAAAATCCCAGAAAAAAATTCAAAATATGCATAATACAGAAGCTCAGTGAGATAAAAGATAATTCTGGAAAACAAAACAAATTATAAAAACAATTCAGAATATGAATGAGAAATTTATCAGAGATGGGATATCATATAAAAAGAAAAAAAAACAAATTCTGCAACTGAAGAATTCATTGAATGAAATACAAAATACATTCCTCAATAATACGCTATGTCAAGCAAAACAAAAACAAAAACAAAAACAGAACTTCAGAACTTGAAAATAGATCTAATGAAATAATCCAATCAGACAAATATGAAGAAGAAAAAATAAAATGAATGAGCAGTCTTCATGACATATGAAGCATCACAAAGTGACAAAACATTCAGATTTTTGTTGTCCAAAAAGGCAAAGAGATAATGAAAGGGTTAGAAGACCATGTAATGAAATAACAAGTGAAAATTGGCCAAGTCTAGCAAGAGATTTAGATATCCAGATTTAGGAGGCTTAAAAGATGCCCAAATAAGTGCAATACAAAAATTTCTTTTTTAGAACACATTATATTCAGTCAAAAGTCAAAGACAAAGAGAACATTTCCAAAACAGAAAAAAAAAAAAAAAAAGAAAAGAAAAAAGAAAAAGAAAAAAAAATGTCTAGTCACCTGTAAAGAGATCCCCATCAGATTAACAGTGGATTCCTCAGGAGACTTACAGGCCAGGGAAAAATGGGATGATATATTCAAAGTGCTAAAAGGAAAAAACAATGTCATTTTTCACAGAATTAGAGAAAAGTAATTAAAAATTTGTATGGAACTGAGTGAGTTCAAATAGCAAAATCAATCCTGAGCAAAATCAACCAAGTTGAAGACATCACATTACCTGACTTCAAAACATATTACATATAGTAACCAAAACAGCATACTATTGGTATGGAAAAAAAAAAAAACACATAAACCAATGGAATAAAACAGAGAACCCAGAAATAAATATTTACAGACAACTAATTTTTGACAAAGGCATCGAGAACTTACACTAGGAAAAGGACACCCTCTCTAATAATTCATGATGTGAAAAATGAATATCCACATGCAGAAGAATAAAACTTGAAAGGCTATCTCTCACCATATACAAAAATCAACTCAGGATGGTTAATGACTAACATATAAGACCCGAAACTATAAAACTATTAAAATAATACATAAGGAAAATACTTCAGGACATTGGTCTATGCAAACATTTTATGGGAAAGATCTCAAAAGCACAGACAACAAAAACAAAAATAGACAAATTGGGGCTATATTAAGCTCAAAAGCTTCTACACAGCAAGCAATCAATACAGTAAAGAGAAATCTTGAATGGGATAAAATATTTGCCAACTATTCATGTGACAAGGGACAAATTTTAAGAATAGACAAAGAATTCAAACAACTCAACAGAAGACAAAATAAAACAAAGAATTCCATTAAAACCGGCCAGAAGATATGAATAAATGTTTCTCAAATGAAGATGTACAAGTGGCCAACAGATATATGAAAAAAATGCTCACTATCACTAACCATCAGAAAAATGCAAATTAATACACCAATGAGATATTATCTTACCCCAGATAAAATGGCTATTACCAAAATAACAAAAAATAATAGATGCTAGTGAGGACATGGAGAAAGGGGAACTGTTATACACTATTGGTGGGAATGTACGGTTAGTGCAACCACTATGGAAAACATTCTGGAGATTTCTCAATAAATTAAAAATGAAACTATTACATGAACCTGCAATCTCACTGCTGGATATTCATCCAAAAGAAAAGAAATCAGTATTACAAAGAGATACCTGTAGTTGCCTATTTATTACAGCACACAGCACCGTACAAAATAGCACAGATATAGAATCAACCTAAGTGTCCATCAATGATGAATAGATAGAGAAAAAGAGTACATATATACTATTTGGCTATCAACAGAATAAAGTTATGCCATTTGCAGCTACATGAATGAAACCAGAGATTATGTTAAGTGAAATAAGGCAGACCCAAAAAGACAGATTTTACATATTCTTACTCTAATTGGAAGTTAAAAAATCACAGGGAAGTGAAAAGCAGGGATAGTGAAAAGGGATAGTGACCACAGGGAAGTGAAGAGCAGAATGATAGATACCTGAGGTTGGGAAGGTTGTATGGGTGAGAGGAAGAAATGAAGAGAGGTTGGCTAATGGGTACAAACATGCGGTTATATACAAGGTATGAGTTCTAGTTTGATAGCTGAGTAGGGTGACCATAATTAGCAACAATGTATTGTATATTTCAAAGTGGCTACAAGATGGAATGTGAAGCGTTCACAACACATAGAAATGATAATCAAGGTGATGGATATCCCAAATACAGTGACTCGATCATTATACATTATATACATGCAACAAAATATCACATGTACTCCATAAATATGAAAAATATTAGATATTAATAAAAATTTAAATTCATTTTAAAATCTTTAATTCATAAATTTATTTCTTTTACAAAAAATGTGACGTTTTCACCCATTATTTCTTTAAATTTTTTTTTCTGCAATACACTCTGTTTTAATTCTGATCTTTCAGTAACATGAATTTAGACCCTTTGATATTGTCCCACAGATCAGCGTCAAATTAGTGTTTCAAAGCATCATGGAATCCCTATGGGACACATAACAAGATAAAGCTTTTAAACAAAATAGACCTGAACTCATTCTTGTTAGATAAAATAGATTGGAACACACTGAGGGAAACGGAAAAAAAATATTGTTGGTAGCTGGAGAATCCTGAAACCACACTGCAGGACAAAAACTGATGATTCCCTTACACTTTTTAAATAAATCAGACTGTTATGTAAGGGAGGTAACTCTAGATAAACGTAATATATTCTAGATCATAAGGTTCAGTTATCGCAAGGATGAAGATCCTGGCTAGCCCCCACAAAACTGACATGTAAGCAAATATTTCCTTGACATCGCACGCCTGCCTTCTCTCATTATCTGCCTGTTGGCCATCCTTCATCTTGTCTGCTTCCCTGACTGTGACGTATCCAGGACACTTATTTATCTCAAGCTGTTTATGAATTTTGGATAATAAGCTGAAAAGTATAAGCACAATTGTTAAAAATTAAATGTGATATTCTTTTCAGAAAGATTCACGTTTTAAAAAGAATAGCAATTATCATATAAAAATAAATTATTAATGAAAAAATGTCATGACTCACTGTATAATGATTTGCAATAGCTGAAGGCTTTTTCATCTTTCACTTACAATATGTGAGTGAGGACTTCGTGTTCCCATGTACATAGAAGTGACCCACTGATATTACTAATCAAGATACTCATTTAAAAGCTGTTATAAAACCATGCAAAAGTTTTGCATATTCACCTGGGATGAGTCTCGTTGGTTTCAGGTGAGACTCAGCACATTACCAGCTGTGATGGCTACCAGGCAAAAATTCTTCTGCTTGAGAAAAGCGGATGGAAAAGTAAAGGGACTTTTGTCTTGCACCTTAAGTACCAGGATGGCCACAGAAGGAGAGAACACTAAGGGGGCTCTTGAGGTCTTTGATTCCAGGATTTGACTCTTGGGTGGCATTTCTGGACCTTTCCTGGACCATCAGGGAGCTCATTGCCCTGAAAGGTGAGTCCTAGACCAGGAAGTATTCACCACAAGATGACTGAAGATTCCTTGGATCTTAAGGAAACATTGGTAGTAGTCTGGCAGGACTCTTCAGGGCCTAGGGTGGCAGTGGCTATCAGGTGAGGCTCCTTTGCTTTTGAAAAGGGGAAGGAAGAGTGGGAAGAATTTGTGGTTTGAGTGCCGGCTTAGCTGCAGTAAAATAGAACACCAAGTAGACTTCCAAGGCTTTTGACTCTAGTCTTAACTCCAATATGAAACTTCTGGATCCACCCAGAGCCTGGGGAACGTTCCCACCATGAAGGGAAGGACACAGGCCTGGCTGGCTTTGCCACTGGCTGATCGTAGAGCCCCAAGGACTTGAACAAACATAGGTAGTAGCCAGAGAGTGGTTACAGCCAGCCTTGCATGAGGCCCAGTGCTGTGCTGGCTTCAGGTCTGACCCAGTCATAGTAGTCATAGCCACAGGGGTGCTTGTGTCATTGCACCCCCAGCTTTAGGACAGAAAGAGAGATTCTATATGTTTGGGAGAAAGCAGGGGAAGAGAAAAGTCTTTGCATAGTAATCCAGGTAATTCTCCTGGATGTTGCCCAAGACTATCAAGGTGGTACCCCTACAAGTCTGCAAGAACTACAGGGTTACTGGGTTGGGGTGACCCTTGAAGCAGGTACTGCTTACATAACAATACCCAAGTCCTTCCAAATATCTGGAAAGCTTTCCCAAGAAAGATGACTACAAGTAAGTCCAGACAGTGAAGACTACAATAAATACCTAACTCTTCAATGCCCAGACACTGAAGAACATCTAGCATTTACATCATCTAGGACAACATGAGCTCACCAAATGAACCAAACACGGCACAGGGGAACTAGTCCTGGAAAAACACAGATATGTGTGTGACCTTTCTGACAGAGAATCCATAATAGCTGTGTTGAGGAAACACAAAGAAATTCAAGATAACACAAGGAATTTAGAATCCTATCAGATGTTTTTGATAAAGAAATTGAAATAATTTAAAATAATTAAGCAGAAATTCTGGAGCAGAAAAAATGCTATTGGGATACTGAAGAATGCATCAGAGTCATTTAATAGCATAACTGATCAAGTAGAATAAAGAACTAGTCAGCTTGAAGATAGGTTATTTGAAAATATACAGAGGAGATAAAAAGAATAAAAACCAACAAAGGATGCCTACAAGATCTAGAAAATAACCTCAAAGGGACAAATCTAAGAGTCATTGGCCTTAAAGAGGAGGTAGAGAAAGAGACAGGGGTACAAAGTTTATTCAAAGGGATAAAAACAGAAACTTCCCAAACCTAGAGAAAGTTATCAATATCCAAGTACAAGAAGGCTATAGAACACCAAGCAGATCTAACCAAAAGAAGACTACGTGGAGACATTTCATAATAAAACTCCCAAGGTCAAGGATAAAGAAAGAATCTTAAAAGCAACAAGAGAAAAAAAAAAAAAATACAGTGAAACTTCAATACATGTGGCAGCAGATTTGTTAGTGGAAATTTACAGGCCAGGAGAAAGTGGCATGATATATTTAAAGTGCTGAAGGTTAAAAAAAAAAAAAAAAAAAAAAAAAAGTTTACCCTAGAATTATCTAGTGAAAATGTCATTCAAACATGAAGATGAAATAAAGACTTTCCCAGACAGACAAAAACTGATAGGTTTCATCTATAGCAGACTTGCCCTACAAGAAATGCTGAAGAAAGTACTTCAATCAGAAAGAAAAGGACATTTAGGAGCAAGAAATAATTATCTGAAGGTACAAAACTCACTGGTAATAGCAAGCACAAAGGAAAACACAGAATATTATAATACACCGTAACTGTGGTATGTAAACTATTCTTATCCTAAGTAGAAAGACTAAATGATGAATAATAATAACTACAACTTTTTAAAGCATTGTCACTACAATATCAGAAAGACTAAATGATGAACAATAATAACTACAACTTTTTAAAGCTTTGTCACTACAATAATATGTGAGTAGAAACAATGAAAAGTTAAAATGTAAGGGGATAAAGTTAGCCCATAGAGTTTATTAGTTTTCTGTTTCTTTGTTTGTTTATGCAAATAGTGTTAAGTTGTTACCTGGTTAAAATAATGGATTATAAGATAGTATTTGCAAACCTTATTGTAATCTCAAATGAAAAGTCACACAATAAATACATTTTAAAAAGGCAAGAAACTAAATCATATCCGCAGAGAAAAATCACCTTTGCTAGAGGAAGACAGGAAGGAAAGAAAAAAGGAAGACCAGAAAACAGACAACAAAATGGCCGGAGTAAGTCCATACTTATCAATAATAATATTGAATGAAAATGGACTAAACTCTCCAGTTAAGAGACAGAAACCAGCTGAACGATGAAAAAACAAAATGCATTTATGTGTTGCCAGTAAGAAAAGCATACTTCATCTATAAAGACACATATAGACTGAAAATAAAGGGATGGAAAAAGATATTCCACGCCAATGGAAACCAAACAAAAGAGCAGGAGTCACTGTACTTATGTTAGACAAAATAGATTTCAAGATAAAAACTATGAGAACAGACAAAAAAGGTCTCTATATAATGACAAAAGGGTCAATTCAGCAAGAGGATGTAACAATTTTAAATATATATATACAGTCAACATGGGAGCATCCAGATATATAAAGGAATTATTATTAGAGCGAAAGAGAAAAATAGGTCCCCGCAGAATAATAGCTGGAGATTTTAACACCCCACTTTCAGCATTGGACAAATCTTCCAAACAGAAAATCAACAAAGAAACATCAGACTTAATCTATACTATAGACCAAATGAATCTAATAGATGTTTACAGAACATTTCATCCATGCTGCATAATACATTCTTTTCCTCAGCACATGGATTATTCTCAAAAATAGACCATGTGTTAGGTCAGAAAACAAGTATGAAAACATTCAAAAAATATTGAAATAATATCAAGCATCTTCTCTGACCACAGTGGAATAAAACTAGAAATTAGTAACAGGAGGAGTGTTGGAAACTATAAAGTACATGGAAATTAAACAATATGCTCCTGAATGACCAATGGGTCAATGAAGAAATAAAGAATAAAATTGAAAAAATTCTTGAAACACATGTTAATGGAAACATAACATCTCAAAATCTATGGGAAACAGCAAAAGCACTACTAAGAGAAAAATTTATAGCTATGACTGCCTACATCAAAAAAGAGGAAATACTTCAAATAAACAATCTAATGATGCATCTTAATGCACTAGAAAAGCAAGGGCAAGCCAAATCCAAAATTAGTAGGATAAAAGAAATAATAAATATCTGAACAGAAATAAATAAAATTGAAATAAAAAAAAGCAACACAAAAGATCAAAGAAGCAAAAAGATGTTCTTTGAAGAGTTAAACAAAATGGCAAACCATTAGCCAGACTAAGCAAAAAAGAGATAAGGTCCAAATAAACAAAATCAGAAATAAAAAATGATACATTACAACTGATACCACAGAAATTCAAAGGTTCATTAGTGGCTACTATGAGCAACTATATATCAAAAAAATTGGAAAATCTAGAATAAATGGACAAATTCCTAGCTACATACAACCTGCCAAGACTGAACCATATAAGTCCAAAACCTGGACAGAACAGTAGCAAATAACAAGATCAAAGCCATTATAAAGAGTCCAGTGAAGAAAAGCCTGTGACCTGATTGCTTCATTGTAGAATTCTATTATACATTTAAAGAAGCACTAATTCCAGTCCTCCTCAAACCATTCCAAAAAATAGAGGAGGCAATAATTCCAAACTGATTCTACCAGAGCAATATTACCCTGATACACAAACCAGTCAGATACATTAAAAAAAAAAAAAAAAAAAAAAAACAACTACAAGCCACTATCTCTAATCAATATTAATGCAAAAATTATCAACAAAATACTAGCAAATTTTTGCACCAACCTATATTTATTATGTAAATATGTAAATAAACACATATTCCTATATATGTATATATATATGTGTGTGTATATATATATGTATATATATATACACACATGCAACATTAGAAAGATCATTTATCATGAACAAGTAGGATTTATCCCAGGAATACAAAGATGATTCAACCTAAGTGTCCATCAACAGATGAATGGATAAAGAAAATGTGGATGTATACAACATGCAGTATTATGCAACCACTGTGCAGAATGAGATCCAGTCATTTTCAACAACACAGATGAAACTGAAAGCGATTGTGTTAAGTGAAATAAGCCAGGCACAGGAAGACAAACATAACATGTTCTCACTTACATGCATAACATGTTCTCACTTACATGGAGGATCTAAACACCAAAACATTTGAACTCATGGACACAGAGAGTAGACGGATGGTTATCAGAGGCTGGGAAGGTTAGTAGGGAATGTGGAGGAGGTTAAGTTGGTTAACAGGTACAAAAACTTATTAGAAAGAATAAATAAGGCCTACCATTTAATAGCACAGTATGATGACTATAGTCACTAATGACTAAATTTTATATCAAAATAACTTGAAGAATGTAATATACTTGAGGGGGTGGATATGCCATTCTTTATGATGTGCTTATTTCAAATGATCTCATGTACCCCATGAATATATATATACCTACTATGAACCTACAGAAATTAAAGAATAAAATAAATAAAATATGTAAAAAATAGACTACATTTTTACTCACAAGTTTGTATTTTGTTGCATTTTAAAAGCAAAATAACACATGTGTTCTTAATATTTTACACATGTACATGCATATATAGTATCTGCATGTATGCATGTACGTATGGGAAATGAGGTTGAGGAAAAAATAAAATACATTGATGATAGTAATATGCAATGAACTAAGAAATAAGATTAATTTAACTCTCTGTACCTAAGATTAAAGAGAGGGAAAAAGAGATGATAAATAAAAGTAGTCTATCCCAAATGAGAAATATAAAAATTTTGAAAAAAATTTCAAGTACAAATAAAACTTAGTCTAAAAACATTGTTGATATTAAATTTGTTAGTCAAAATTATCCAGAGTTAACATTATTTTTATACTTAGTTTCAATTAACTTTATAATTTTATTTTCCCCTGACATTATGACTTTTTGAGAATGAAAATTTTAGTGCTACATAGTTGTCTAACATAGAGATAGGCTACAATTTATCTTTTTTTTTTTTTTTTTTTTTTATTGCATTTTAGGTTTTGGGGTACATGTGATGAACATGCAAGATTGTTGCATAGGTACACACATGGCAGTGTGCTTTGCTGCCTTCCGTCCCCTCACCTGTATCTGTCATTTCTCCCCATGCTATCTCTTCCCAACTCCCCACCCCCTGCCCCTCCCCCATTTCCCCCCAACAGACCCCAGTGTGTAGTGCTCCCCTCCCTGTGTCCATGTGTTCTCATTGTTCAACACCCGCCTATGAGCGAGAATATACGGTGTTTGATTTTCTGCTCTTGTGTCAGTTTGCTGAGAATGATGGTTTCCAGGTTCATCCATGTCCCTATAAAGGACGTGAACTCATCGTTTTTGATGGCTGCATAATATTCCATGGTGTATATGTACCACATTTTCCCTATCCAGTCTATCATCGTTGGGCATTTGGGTTGGTTCCAGGTCTTTGCTATTGTAAACAGTGCTGCAATGAACATTCGTGTGCACGCGTCCTTGTAGTAGAATGATTTATAATCCTTTGGATGTATACCCAGTAATGGGATTGCTGGGTCAAATGGGATTTCTATTTTTAGGTCCTTGAGGAATCGCCACACTGTCTTCCACAATGGTTGAATTAATTTACATTCCCACCAACAGTGTAAAAGTGTTCCTATTTCTCCACATCCTCTCCAGCATCTGTTGTTTCCCGATTTTTTAATGATCGCCATTCTAACTGGTGTGAGATGGTATCTCAATGTGGTTTTGATTTGCATTTCTCTGATGACCAGTGATGATGAGCATTCTTTCATATGTTTGTTGGCCTCCTGTATGTCTTCTTTTGTAAAGTATCTGTTCATATCCTTTGCCCATTTTTGAATGGGCTTGTTTGTTTTTTTCTTGTAGATCTGCTTTAGTTCTTTGTAAATTCTGGATATCAGCCCCTTGTCAGATGGGTAGACTGCAAAAATTTTTTCCCATTCTGTTGGTTGCCGATTCACTCTACTGACTGTTTCTTTTGCCGTGCAGAAGCTGTGGAGTTTGATTAGGTCCCATTTGTCTATTTTGGCTTTTGTTGCCATTGCTTTTGGCGTTTTGGTCATGAAGTCCTTGCCTACACCTATGTCCTGAATGGTTTTGCCTAGATTTTCTTCTAAGGTTTTTATGGTATTAGGTCTGATGTTTAAGTCTTTAATCCATCTGGAGTTAATTTTGGTGTAAGGTGTCAGGAAGGGGTCCTGTTTCTGCTTTCTGCACATGGCTAGCCAGTTTTCCCAACACCATTTATTAAACAGGGAGTCCTTTCCCCATTGCTTGTTTTTGTCAGGTTTGTCGAAGATCAGATGGTTGTGGGTATGTTGTATTTCCTGTGAGGCCTCTGTTCTGTTCCATTGGTCTATATCTCTGTTTTGGTACCAGTACCATGCTGTTTTGATTACTGTAGCCTTGTAGTATAGTTTGAAGTCCGGTAGTGTGATGCCTCCCGCTTTGTTCTTTTTGCTTAGAATTGACTTGGCTATGCGGGCTCTCTTTTGGTTCCATATGAAGTTTAAGGTGTTTTTTTCCAGTTCTGTGAAGAAGGTCATTGGTAGCTTGATGGGAATAGCATTGAATCTGTAAATTACTTTGGGCAGTATGGCCATTTTCACGATGTTGATTCTTCCTAACCATGAACATGGAATGTTTCTCCATCTGTTTGTATCCTCTCTTATTTCGTTGAGCAATGGCTTGTAGTTCTCCTTGAAGAGGTCCTTTACGTTCCTTGTTAGTTGTATTCCTAGGTACTTTATTCTCTTTGTAGCAATTGTGAATGGCAGTTCGTTCTTGATTTGGCTCTCTTGAAGTCTATTACTGGTGTATAGGAATGCTTGTGATTTTTGCACGTTGATTTTGTATCCTGAGACTTTGCTGAAGTTGTTTATCAGTTTCAGGAGATTTTGGGCTGAGATGATGGGGTCTTCCAGATATACAATCATGTCATCTGCAAATAGAGACAATTTGATTTCCTCCTTTCCAATTTGGATACCCTTTATTTCTTTTTCTTGCCTGATTGCTCTGGCTAGAACTTCCAGTACTATATTGAATAGGAGTGGTGAAAGAGGGCATCCTTGTCTAGTGCCAGATTTCAAGGGAATGCTTCCAGTTTTTGCCCATTCAGTATGATATTGGCTGTTGGTTTGTCGTAAATAGCTTTTATTGTTTTGAGATACGTTCCGTCAATACCTAGTTTATTGAGGGTTTTTAGCATAAAGGGTTGTTGAATTTTGTCAAAAGCCTTCTCTGCATCAATCGAGATAATCATGTGGTTTTTGTCTTTGGTTCTGTTTATGTGGTGAATTACGTTTATGGACTTGCGTATGTTGAACCAGCCTTGCATCCCCGGGATGAATCCTACTTGATCATGGTGGATGAGCTTTTTGATATGCTGTTGCAATCGGTTTGCCAGTATTTTATTGAAGATTTTTGCATCTATGTTCATCATGGATATTGGCCTGAAATTTTCTTTTCTTGTTGAGTCTCTGCCGGGTTTTGGTATCAGGATGATGTTTGTCTCGTAAAATGATTTGGGAAGGATTCCCTCTTTTTGGATTGTCTGGAATAGTTTCAGAAGGAATGGTATCAGCTCCTCCTTGTATGTCTGGTAGAATTCAGCTGTGAACCCATCTGGACCTGGGCTTTTTTTGGGTGGTAGGCTCTTTATTGCTGCCTCGACTTCAGACCATGTTATTGGTCTATTCAGGGTTTCGGCTTCTTCCAGGTTTAGGCTTGGGAGGTTGCAGGTGTCCAGGAATTTATCCATTTCTTCCAGGTTTACTAGTTTATGTGCATAGAGTTGTTTGTAATAATCTCTGATGATGGTTTGGATTTCTGTGGAATCTGTGGTGATATCCCCTTTATCGTTTTTTATTGCATCAATTTGGTTATTCTCTCTTTTCTTTTTTATTAATCTGGCTAGTGGTCTGTCTATTTTGTTGATCTTTTCAAAAAACCAGCTCCTGGATTTATTGATTTTTTGAAGAGATTTTTGTGTCTCTATTTCCTTCAGTTCTGCTCTGATCTTAGTTATTTCCTGTCTTCTGCTAGGTTTTGAGTTTTTTTGATCTTGCTCCTCTAGCTCTTTCAATTTTGATGATAGGGTGTCAATTTTAGATCTCTCCTTTCTTCTCATGTGGGCACTCATTGCTATATATTTTCCTCTAGAGACTGCTTTAAATGTGTCCCAGAGATTCTGGTATGTTGTGTCTTCGTTCTCATTGGTTTCGAAGAACATCTTTATTTCTGCCTTCATTTCATTGTTTATCCAGTCAACATTCAAGAGCAAGTTGTTCAGTTTCCATGAAGCTGTGCGGTTCTGAGTTAGTTTCTGCATTCTGAGTTCTAACTCGATTGCACTGTGGTCTGAGAGACTGTTTGTTATGATTTCTGTTCTTTTGCATTTGCTGAGGAGTGATTTATTGCCAATTATGTGGTCAATTTTAGAGTAGGTGTGATGTGGTGCTGAGAAGAATGTATATTCTGTGGATTTGGGGTGGAGAGTTCTGTAAATGTCTATTAGGTTTGCTCGTTCCAGGTCTGTGTTCAGGTCCTGGATATCCTTGTTGATTTTCTGTCTGGTTGATCTGTCTAATATTGACAATGGGGTGTTAAAGTCTCCCACTATTATTGTGTGGGAGTCTAAGTCTCTTTGTAAGTCATTAAGAACTTGCCTTATGTATCTGGGTGCTCCTGTATTGGGTGCATATATATTTAGGATCGTTAGCTCTTCTTGTTGCAGTGATCCTTTTACCATTATGTAATGTCCTTCTTTGTCTCTTTTGATCTTTGTTGCTTTAAAGTCTATTTTATCAGAGATGAGAATTGCAACTCTTGCCTTTTTTTGCTCTCCATTTGCTTGGTAGATCTTCCTCCATCCCTTTATTTTGAGCCTTTGTGTATCCTTGCATGTAAGATGGGTTTCCTGGATACAGCACACTGTATCCAGGTTTTGGCTTTTTATCCAATTTGCCAGTCTGTGTCTTTTGATTGGGGCATTTAGTCCATTGACATTTAGGGACAGTATTGTTATGTGTGAATTTGATGCTGTCATTTTGATGCTACCTGGCTGTTTTGTTGGTTAGTTGATGCAGATTCTTGATTGTGTTGCTGCTTTTTTACCATTTGGTGTGTTTTTGGAGTGGCTGGTACTGGTTGTTCCTTTATATGTGTAGAGCCTCTTTCAGGAGTTCTTGTAGAGCAGGTTTGGTGGTGATGAAATCTCTGAGTGCTTGCTTGTTCACAAAGGATTTTATTTTTCCTTCACTTATGAAGCTGAGTTTGGCTGGATAGGAGATTCTGGGTTGAAAGTTCTTTTCTTTAAGGATGTTGAATATTGGCCCCCAGTCTCTTCTGGCTTGTAGGGTTTCTGCTGAGAGATCTGCTGTGAGTCTAATGGGCTTCCCTTTGTGGGTAACCCGACCTTTCTCTCTGGCTGCCCTTAGCATTTTCTCTTTCATTTCAACCCTGGTGAATCTGAGGATTATGTGCCTTGGGGTTGCTCTTCTTGAGGAATATCTCTGTGGTGTTCTCTGTATTTCCTGGATTTGAATATTGGTCTGCCTTGCTAGGTTGGGGAAGTTTTCCTGGATAATATCCTGAAGAGTATTTTCCAGCTTGGATTCATTCTCTTCATCACATTCAGGTACACCTATCAGACGTAGATTAGGTCTTTTCACATAGTCCCACATTTCTTGAAGATTTTGTTCATTCCTTTTTGCGCTTTTTTCTCTGTTCTTGCCTTCTCTTTTTATTTCATTGAGTTGGTCTTCGACCTCTGATATCCTTTCTTCTGCTTGGTCAATTCGGCTGTTGAAGCTTGTGCATGCTTCACGAAGTTCTCGTGTTGCGTTTTCAGCTCCATCAATTCACTTATTCTCCTCTCTATGCTGTCCATTCTCGTCAGCAGTTCGTCCAATCTTTTTTCAAGGTTCCTATTTTCTTTGCGATGGGTTAGAACATGTTCTTTTAGCTCATTGTAGTTTCTTACTACCCATCTTCTGAAGTCTGATTCTGTCATTTCATCACCCTCCTTCTCCATCCGGTCTGGTTCCCTTGCTGGTGAGGAGTTGTGATCACTTTTAGGAGGAGAGGTGTTCTGGTTTCGGGAGTTTTCATCCTTTTTACGCTGGTTTCTTCCCATTTTTGTGGGTTTATCCACCTGTTGTCTGTCTCTGTCCCAGGGAGTTGGAGCTTTATGAGTTTCCGTTGCACTACTGCCTTTTTTGATTTTTTTTTTTCAGGTCGGACCCGCCCAGCTAGCAGCACGCCTAGCCTCTGCCTGCCCGCAGGGGCTTTGCTGAGCTGCTGTGGGCTCCGCCCAGCTGCCCTGAGCTCTTCCCTGTAGTCCTTTTTATATGGGCGTAGTTAGAACTGTCTGGGCAATGGTGGCCCCGCCTCTGTTATGGCGGACTCTCTCTGTTGTGGCAGGTTGCCTCGGCAACGGCGGGTTGCCTCGGCAACGGCAGCCTGCCTCCGTAGCGGTGGAGAGTCTCAGTAATGGCGGAAGCCCCTCCCCCACGGAGCCGGACCGTCCCGGTTCAGCTGTGCTTGGTTTGAAGGGCTCAACCCAGAGGGTTTCCAATTACTGTTTTTGTTTTCGTTGTTGTTGGGGGTGGAGGGGTGGGACCAACCGAGCCTGATCACCTGGCTCCCTGACTCAGAGTCTTTTCTTTTAAGTTGAACGACCCCGCGTTCCGGTCGCTTGTTGAAAAGGCGCCGGGATCTCCCGTGCTGCGACTCACGGAGTCGGCTCGAACCGCGGCGCCGGCTCCTGGCGGATTTTTTGCCTAGGAATCTCCTGGCCTGGCTCGCTATTTCAGATGAATGGGCTATTCTGCCGTCTCAAGGCTCTGCTCGCCAGCTAAGAGGGCTCCCAGACCAGTGGTTTTTGTATGGAGAACCGCAGCAACAGGGAGTGGTCACAGCAGCCGCGTGGGCGGAATCAGCCCCGCGGGGGCCAAAACAGCCGCACCGGCTGGGACTGCGACGCTGGCGACCCCTCTGCCTGGGTATCTCCTGGTCTGTGGGCAATAAGAGTTCGTCTGGAAATGCGGCGTCCACTCACCCTCTGCACTTTCACTGGGAGCTGAAGTCCTGAGCTGTTCTTAGGCGGCCATCTTGAAAGTCGGATCTACAATTTATCTTATTATTTTATAGCACTATTGGACATACAGGATTATTTCTATTCTTAATAATATAAATTATGATTTGATTGGCATCCTTGTATGTTTTGGTCAGAATTTTTGATCATTTCTATAGTGTACATTCTCAGAAGTGGAATACACAGACCAAAGGATATGGGTAAACTATGGTAATTCATTATATTTTTGTCTAATGTCTTTACTGATAAATTTGATGTATCTATTTATATAATTGCTGGGTATCTGCAAAGAATAAAATACATATGCTTTTAAATTTCTCTGAGCAAGGCCAATTAGCTAATTTTACCCAAATAATAATAATACTGCTAAGTAGGTACCATTCCAAATTTTATACATATAGACATATATGCATATGTTTATATAATGTGTGTGTGTGTGTGTGTGTGTGTGTGTGTATATATATATATATATAGGTACAAAAGTAATTACAATTTTTGTCATTGAAAGTGATGGCAGAAATCACAACCACTTTTGCACCAACCTATGTTTACTATGTAAATATATAAAAATATATATATATTCGTATATGGATTTATATATATATGGAGATATACATATATGGAGATGTATGAGTTTAATGTAATAAATGTATTTATTATATAAAATGTATATAAACCTAGGTGAATAGTCCTGGAATTTCCCCCTTTTAACAACTGTACTTTATTCACTTTCCAATGATATTCATTTCTACATGTGTTCATATTTGTACCTGTTATTTTTATAATTATACTAGATTGTATCAAAATTTTATTCTCAAGATGAAATGCTATTTCTTGTAGGGACAGAAAATATTTTCATCAGAAAATAATGCTCATGCAAGAGATGAGATCTTTTATGTGATTTATATTGATTCAGACTGTATAAAATAAGACAATCTGGATTAAAAATAGCATGTACAGGTCAGAAGCTAGTTCATTTTCTCATCTGAGTCATCTTATAATGAAGCTATTTTACTGAAGAGACATGTCTAATTCTGTGCATTTTACCTTTAGAACAAGCAGAACTTTGATAGTTGAGAGAACAGTCTTAAGTATGATTAAAGGCAATAAAAATATAGTGGTAAAAGAAAGAGATATGCACTATTAGAGAAACAAAAACATTAGGATCCCTTAACAGTTATCTAGAAACACATATAAAATAGCATTAACCTATTATTCTGTAGAATTTGTTGTGAATGTGTCCCTCAGTTTTCCTTTAAATTGTATGGTATTTTTGATACTCAAAAAGTTTACCGATTTTTATAAATCATTTTTTAACTTTTATTTTAGGTTCAGAGGTGTATGTGCAGATTTGTTATATAGGTAAACTCCTTGTCATGGAGGTTTGGTATACAGATTATTTCATCACACATGTAATAAGCATAGTACCCAATAGGTAATTTTTCTGATCCTCCCCTTCCTGCCACCTTCCACCCTCCAAAAGGCCCCAGTGTGTGGTGTTCTCCTCTATGTGATGTCGATGTGTTCTCATCATTTAGCACCCACTTACAAGTGAGAGTGTATAGTATTTAGTTTTCTCTTCCTGTGTTAGATAATGGACTCCTGCTCCATCTATGTCCCTGCAAAGGACATGATCTCATTCTTTTTTTTTTATGGCTGCATACTATTCCATGGTATAAATGTACCACAGTACCACATTTTATTTTATGCAGTCTACAACCGAGGATACTAAGTTCGATTTCATGTCTTTGCTACTGTAAATACTACCATAGTGAAAATCGATATGCATGAGTCTTTATGGTAGAAAAATTTATATTCTTTTGGGTATATACTTAATAAAAAAAATTACTGGATCAAATGGCAGCTCAGTTTTAAGTTATTTGAGGAATTGCCACACTACTTTCCACAATGGCTGAACCAATTTACAGTCCCACCAGCAGTGTACAAGCATTCACTTTCTCTGTAACCTTGCCAGCATCCGTTACTTTGTGACGTTTTACTTATAGCCATCCTGACAGATATGAAATGGTATCTCATCATGGCTTTGATTTGAAATTCTCTAATAATTAGTGATGTTGAGCATTTTTTTATAGGCTTGTAGATGCTGCATTTGTCTTTTTTTGAAAAGTGTCTGTTGATGTCCTTTGCCCACTTTTTAATAGGGTTGTTTGATTTTTGATTATAAATTTGTTTCTATCGATTCTGGTTATTAGACCTTTGTTGAATACATAATTTGCAAATATTTTCTCCCATTTTGTAGTTTCTCTGTTTACTCAGTTGATAGTTTCTTTTGCTCTGCAGAAGCTTTTTAGTTTAACTGTATCTCATTTGTTGATTTTTGGTTTTGTTGCAATTGGTTTGGGCACCTTTGCCATGAAACACATGGCAAGTCCTGTTTCCAGAATGATATTTCCTAGGTTATCTTCCAGGGTTTTTATAGCTTTTCATTTTACATTTAAATCTTTAATTCATCTTGAGTTGATTTTTGTATGTGGTTTGAGGTAGGGGTCTAGTTTCTATCTTCTGTATATGACTATCCAGTTATCCTAGCATCATTTATTGAATAGGGAGTCCTTTTCCAATTGCTGATTTTTTATCAGCTTTTTCAAAGATCAGATGGTCATCAGTGTGTGGCCTTATTTCTGGGCTCTCTATTCTGTTCCATTGGTCTATGTGTCTGGTTTTGTACCAGGACCATGCTGTATTGGTTACTGTAGCCCTGTAGCGTAGTTCGAAGTCAGGTAGCATGATGCCTCCAGCTTTGTACTTTTTGCTTAGAACTTCCTTGGATCTTCAGGCTCTTTTTTGGTTCCGTATGAATTTAATTTTTTTTTTCCTAGTTCTGTGAAGAGTGTCATTGGTAGTGATATGGGAGGAGGGCAGGGAAATGCTAGGTAGGAGAAAGGCAGAGTCTTGGCAAGGGCTCCACTTTCAGGCTTGTACCCAAGGGCCTAGGTGATGACAGGCACTCCTATTTTCATGCTCAAATGTTGCATTTTCCAAGACCATTCTGGACCACCACACCTCCATCCTGTGCCTAAAAAAACCCTGAGACCCTAGTGGGCAGACACAAGTGGCTGGACATCAAGAGAAGCAGAGAGGTGCAAGAATATACCACAGAATAACACACTGACTGACAGACACCAACAGGCCATCAACTGCAGAACTATGGAGATGAAGTGGAATTCAGCTGGGGGTGGTCTGAGGAGAGTCTGGCCCCTGGGCAGCCCAACTCCTGGGGAAAATCACTTTTCCACTCCATCCCCTGCAAGCCTCCCTATTCACCTTGTTGAGAGAGCTACCTTCACTCAATAAAACCTTGTCCTCATTCTCCAAACCCCTATATGATCCGATATTTTCAGTATACTGAGGCAAGATCCCGGGATACAGAAAACCCTCTGTTTTTGCAGTTTAGCTCAAAGAATCTAATTGAGCTAATTAACACAAGCCACCTGTGGATGGCTACGCTGAAAGAGCACACTATAAAACACACACACACTTGGGCTTCGGGAGCTGTAAACACTCAACCCTAGATGCTGCCATGGGGTCAGAGCCCACGCTTCTCATGACTTGCCCATCTGCCTGCTAACCTTAGGGGTTTTAAGCAGCAGGACACAGAAGAGGTAAGCCACAACCTCATCGCATAACGCTGTGATGGGGATAAAGAAACTTTTCCTGTTTCAGCAGTTTGATAGGCATAGCATTGAATCTGTTGAATCTGTAAATTGCTTTGAAAAGTATGTGCATTTTAACAATATTGGTGCTTTCTATCTATGAGCATGGAATATTTTTCCATTTGCTTGTGTCAGCTCTGATTTCTTTGAGCAGTGTTTTGTAATTCTCATTGTAGTGATCTTTCACCTCCCTGGTTAGCTGTATCTGAGGGTGTTTTATTCTTTTTGTGGTAATTGTGAGTGGGATTGCATTCTTGATTTAGCTTTCAGCTTGGATGTTGGTGTACAGAAATGCTACTGATTTGTTGTACATTGATTTTGTAACCTGAGACTTTGCTGAAGTTGTTTATCAGATTAACGAGCCTCTGGGAAGTGACTGCATGATACAGAATCATGCTGTCTGCAAACAGGGATCTTTGGACTTCCTCTGTATACAGATGCTTTGTATTTCTTTCTCTTGCCTGATTGCTCTGGTCAGGACTTCCAGTACTATGTCGACTAGGAGTAGTGAAAGAGAGCGTTGTTCTCTTGTTAGAGTTTTGAAGAGAAATGCTTCCAGCTTTTTTCCATTCAGTATAATGTTGGCTGAGGGTTTGTTATAGACAGCTCTTATTATTTTGAAGTATGTTCCTTCAATGCCTAGTTTATTGAGGGTTGTTAACATAAGGAATGTTGAATTTTATCGAAAGCCTTTTCTGCATCTATTGATATAATCTTGAGGTTTTTGTTTGCAGTTCTCTTTATGTGATGAATCCCATCTATTTATTTGCATATGTTAAAACAACCTTGCATCCTGGGATGAAGCCTACTGATGATCACGGTGGATTAGCTTTTTGATGTGCTGCTCGATTTAGTTTGCTAGTATTTTTAAGGATTTTTGCATCTATGTTCATCAAGAATATTGGCCTGAAATTGTGTGTGTGTGTGTGTGTCTGTGTGTGTGTGTGTGTCTGTGTGTTGTGTCTCTGCCAGGTTTTAGTATCAGGATAATTATGGCCTCATAATGAGTTAGAGAGGAGCCCTTCCTTTTCAATGTTTTGGAATAGTTTCAGTAGAAATGGTACTGCTTTTCACTATACTTCTCATAGAAATCAGCTTTAAATTCATTTGGTTCTGGGTTTTTTTTTTTGTTGGTAAGCTTTTTATTATTGATTCAATTTTAGAACTCTTATTGGTCTGTTCACAGATTCAATTTCTTCCTGGTTCAAACTTGGGAGATTGTATGTGTGGAATTATCCATTTCTTCTAGATTTTCTAGTTTATGTGCATAGAGGTATTCATAATGGTCTCTGTTTTGGGGGAAGGGTTTTTGTTTATTTTTCTATTTTCTGTGAGGTCAGTGGCAATATCCCCTTTGTCATTTTTAATTGTATTGATTTGGATCTTCTTTTTCCTTTTATTGGTCTAGCTAGCAGTCTTGTATTTGATTAATGTTTTCAAATAAGAAACTCCTGGGTTTGTCGATCTTTATATGGGCTTTTGTGTCTGTCTCCTTCAGTTCACCTCTGATTTCGGTTATTTCTTTTCTTCTGCTAACTTCAGTGTTCATTTGCTCTTGCTTTTCTAGTTCTTCTACTTGTGATGTTAGGTTATTAATTTAAGAGCTTTCTAACTTTTTGATGTGGGTGTTTACTGCTATAAACTTCCCTGTTAACACTGCCTTAGCTGTATCCCAGTTATCCTGGAATATCGTATCTTTATTCTCATTAGTTTCAAATAATATCTTGATTTCTGCCTTAATTTTGTTATTTACCATATGGTCATTCATAAGCAGGCTTCATGTTCCCTCCCCAGCTTGGAGGCAGCAGGGAAAAGGTCCTTAGCCATGGTTGTGGTCGAGGGTCTTTCACTTGCCTCTTGAGGCTCCAACTCAAAGAGATGTGGAATCACTATCCATCAGTGTGGTCAGCCCGGGATGGAGCAGCTGTGTTGTGGGCCAAGCCAGGAACCCCTGCCTGGTGATGAATTGCAGGGTGGGTGGAACCTGGTGGAGGCAGACTGGCATTCTTCTTAAGGCAACTGCAGTTTGCTAGAAGTTTGGTTAAAGCACTCAGAGCCTTGGCTCCTTCCTCAGCCTGAGGGCAGCAAGGGAAGTACCAGGGCAGGGCGGTGGCAGTGGCAATGGTGATTTCACTTGCCCTTGGGAGCTCCACCTCAGAGAAACACAGAGCTGCTCCTACTGGGAATGTCCAAGGCGTGGGGCAGATTCTTCACTACCTCATGCTGGGGGTCTGCCTGATAAAGAGCAGGAGGATTGAAAGGCTCAGAAAAACAAGAGGTTGGGATCCCCTCCACATGGTGACTGTGGTGTGCTGAAAGCTCTGGTGAAACCCTGAGGCTCTTTGTTTCTTTGAAAGAGAACTGATAGCAGATGGGCTATCAGTTTCCCCTGGGAGACCCTCCCAGGAAAATACAGAGCCACTAATAATCAGTAGGATCAGGAGCGTGTGGGATGGCTCTTCTCCAGTCCCAGGCTGGGGTCCTGCCTGGTGAAGAGTGAAGAGTGGGGGCTAGCAAGAAAGAGAGAGTGGACTCCTCTCTTACAGTGGCAGCAGTGTGCTGCAGGTGGCAGTATAGCAACTAGCCCCTTAGTTCCTTCTTCTGCCCAAGGGTGATAGGGCAGTACCACTGCAACTGCAATGGCAGAGTGGTTGTGGATTGTCACGGGGATTTCCTGCTCAGAGAACTGCAGGGCTGCCTCTGACTAACGTGTTCAGGTAAGAGCAGGGTAGCTGTGCTGGAGTCCAGGTCGGGAGGCCCGGCCTAGGTGGCAGAAGCAGAGTTGGCAACCCACGTGAAGAATAGTCCAGATACTTTTCCCTGGATTGGCTATGCTGTGCTGGAGATCCATGCAACTCCCTAATCACGGCTTGATCTCCAGAGGCTGAAGGCTATAGCGGTAGAGGCTGCCGGACAGCAAAAGCAGTGGTCAGTCTCTCTCTGGGAGCTCTGTCCTACACAAGTACAGAGCTGCTACCAGCCCCAGATGTCCAGTGGGTGGTGACTGCAGTCCCAGGTTGGCAGGGGTGTCTCATTCCATGAGAAGTGGGATTAGACACCCATGTAAAAAATAGTCTGACTACTTTCCTGTGTGATGGTTGTGCTGTGCTGGAGATCTGTGCCACTCCTAAATCACCACTGGAGCCTGAAGGCTATAGTGGCAGGAGCTGCGACACACAAAAATAGTGGCCAGTCTCTCTTTCTGGGAGCTCCATCCCAAGGACATAGAGAACTGCTACCAGCCCAAGAGCCCAGACAGGGTTGGCTTGAGACTCAGACCAAAGGGCCTTATCCTGTGAGATGCAGGAGAGGTGAGGCCTGCAGTCCATTTCTTCTCAGCCCCCTGGATTTGGCTCCTTTCCTGAACGTGCTCAAGAGAGCCTGACTTTCCCACTCCCGGAGCTGCAGCTGCTAAATACTAGGATGCCTGGGGATTCAAGGCTCACAGGGCTCCATGTGTGCCTGAGCAGAGGCTCTGTCCAGACTCCACATAGCTCTCTGTGTCAGTCTGGAGGTTCCAGAGGGCTGAGCTTACAAGGGGATCAATCACCTGAGCCTAGGGTTGCAAGGGTCCGTGGCAGAAGTGTCTGTCCCTGGGGATTCAATTACTCATCGTTTCCCCAAGGTAGAAAAGTCTCCCCTAGCTCCATGCCACATCCAAGTGGGAGTTTGTCCTGTCTCGCTCCTCTCTGTTCTTCATAGGTCAAGTTGTTTCCTTGATGAATCCCAGTGTGTTCCAGTTGAACATTCCAGTTGAAGATCTAGTAATTATTTGCTACTCTTTATTTCCACAAGAGCGATGCACACTAGCTGCTTCTGGTCAGCCGTGTTGGCCTCTCCCCTCAAATCTTTTCAGTGTAGTTTCTCTCATTGCTTTTATCATAAGAAAGTCATTCCATAAGCTAAGGTTACCCCAAATAGTCTTTGCTATGTTCATTTTTACAACTCTGTAATTTACATTTTATTCTCTAAGGCATCAAAAATTCATTGTGGTCTATGGTGAAAGCTAATAATATAACCTAATTATTTTCTAATACTTCGGGAATTTTTAAAGCAATGGTTTGTTTATTACAGTGAGTGTGAATACTGTTAATTTTTTAGTATTGTCACCTTATGAGTTTTATTTCTGAATATTGATGGAGGTTATTTTTCTTATATGTTTTAAAACATTCTATGAGGGATTCACAGTATTTAATTTTTAGAAATACATTGAATGTATTCACTATTCAATGTATATTTTAAAAATAAGTAAATATTATCATTCAGATTTTTCAAACACTCTGTATTCTCTATTTTGGTCTCAGTTGTCTCATAACAATTGCATGTACTGAGAAATTACATTAGGGACTTCTAGTTAAATAACATTTTAAACTTGAAAATATGAAGACAATTTCGGATATTTTCTTTTGAAGAAACAGAAAGTAGTTTTGAAGTTTTATAAAAATCTAAGTAGATTCAAATACAAATAATTGAAACAATGTGAGGAGATGAAGCTTAGCAGTTAGGACTTGGTAATGTCGAGTCTTAAATATCATGGAATGGAGCCGAGACCTTATTTGTAGGCCACCTGTGTTTAAATGCTGGTTTTGTTTCAGCCACATCAAAATAACCTGAGGATTTTTGTAAGTATACATTGAAGCCATACTTAAGTTACAGTTAGATTCTGAAGGCAACTTTAAGAGGCAAATATCTTATATTATCAAAATAAGTGCTGACAAATCTCTTAGGGTATTCATGGTCAACTTGTACAGAATTCCTATGGATGCTAAAGTCTGAGTATCGGCAAAGAATGAGAAGGACATGAAGATGATTGGGCATTCAAACTTCTCTTCACTTAAGACAAATATCCATATATATTGGTGAATGAAGATTAGGTTCAAATATTGGTTCTGACCCAGTCTTTTTCCTTTTTGCTTCTAGTACTCCAATTACTTGTTTGATAATCCTTATTAAAATAATACATATTTCTCCACTTCTTTTTAAATTTTCTTTCATCTTGCCTCTCAACAATTTAGTCTAGATTTATCTTTTGAACCACCTTGCAGTTTACCAATTCTTACTTTGTATGTGTCCAATTTGTTAATGCCACTGATTGAATTTTACTTTATTATATCTTTATATTTTATATTACATTATATTTTGTTATATATCTATATAATAAGAAAGTAATATATAATAAATATATAAATTATTTTATATATTATAAAAATATAATAAAGTGATATATATTTATTATATACGGTATATTAAAATATGTCATGCATTTATTATATATATCACTTTGTTATATTTTTCAGTAATAGGATTTCTAATTGATACAGTTTCCAGTACTCTGCTTAAATTGTCCATCTTGCATTGTATTTACTTGAATATATTTATCACAGTTTCAGAGTGGATTTGAAAATTCACTTACGTATATCCCTGGTGGAAATTTTATTTTCTCTTTTTCTTGTTTTTTTTTATTATATCTTTTTTCTTTGTATGTTTGGGGCTTTTATTGAATGACATTAAATGTAAAAATTATAAACATAATTTGAGACTCTGGATGTTTTCACTCTCTAAAAAAAAGTTTTAATTTTGTTTGTAGCTTGTATCTAGCTGGGGACAATAGTAATACCAGATCATCTTGATGGGGACAATAGTAATACCAGATCATCTTGATACAATAAAGGTCTGAGATAATTTGAAGCTGAGATTTAGTCCTTCTCTTAGTTTTGACCCTTATTCCTATGCTTTACCCTTTAGCGTCCCAACAGAAACCTAAGCATCTGCTAAAATCCTTCCTGCTTAGTGGGTCCTGAACTCCAGTTTCTGTTCTCTCAGTCCTTTCTGTCAGCCAAAATCTCTGCCTATATTCTTAAACTTTCCAAAAATACTTTTGGAGTTAGCATATTCCTCAACAGTAAACATAGTACTAATTGCCAAGCTCATCTCTTTGGCTTTCCTTCTCACCCCCATGCCCCAAATCCCAGCCCTCAAAATTTTGTTGTCTGATAATTTTTCAATGCCTTTAGATATTTTAAAGCCTGTTTTGCCCAACTTTTCTAGGAAGTATAAGAATTTTATGTAAGAGTTCACCAAGAAACAGCGGACAAAATAGAATTAACCATTCAAGAGCTATATTGGAAGCAATGCCTGTAAACATAAAGGTGAGAGAGTGAAAGAGTAGTCAAAGAGATTTTTCAGACGATGAGGCAGGTCTGAAACCCGGGAAAGAGAAGAGGGGAGGAAGAATGATGGTTAGTAAAAGCTTCATACTACAATGTGCTTCTAGGGAAGGGTCTCACCCCAAACAAGGGGGCCCTGCAAAGTAAAGATTAACTATCAAAGAAGTCTCCTGTTAGCAGAAATGGCCCAGCTATAATATCCCCACCAAGTTCAGTTATCAGCTTTGAGCAACTCAGAGGGAGCGTGGCCTTGGGGAAAGCACCGCACGGTAGAGGATGCAAAGATGTGGTAACTAGAAGATGTTTTCCAGCTACTGCGCTCATATCAGGTTTCCTTGAAGGGATAGCTGGTGACCTATGGAACCACAGGCCTTATAGCATAAATGTACTGCATAAATATTATATATGATTTATCCTCCATCCCCTTTACTTTGTATTATCTTGTTACTTAGTGATTGATTTGAATATGTATAAGACTGCTTCAAAATAGCATTGGGACGAAGCAGACTATAATATTTTAAAACTAATTGATTAAAAACTAAATCTTGGAACACACTGGAAATATAATGGATGTCATTTTACTTAACTGGATAGCTTATTAAACAGCTTAAGCTTTTGATTGTATTGGTTTCTATTCATGTTTTATGTTTTCTGCATCAGCATATTACCTGTAGACTTTATTTACTGATATTAGGGATTTAAAAGGCCTAAATGTGTTTTCTTCTTCCCATTTATTGCCAGATGCTTGACATACACAATCAGATTAACAATAGATTGTCTCACACTTCATGTTTTCTCCTGCCTCTCCCTGGAGTGTTCCTTGCTGCTTCTTACTGTGGTAATTTCCTATGTATCTTTCAAGGATCAGTTCAAGCAACAGTCATCTTCAGGAAGTACTCCCATATAACCTTTCTATGTTTCTGTAATATCTAATAGATATGTTCATTATATCACTTATCCCACTATGCTTTAATGATTGTTTGAGCTCCTTGAACAGAGACTTTGCTTTTGTTTTTCATATATTTCTTATAAGTAGCACTTTGCAAATAATGTAAGTGCTCAATAAATGCTCAATTAAAAGCTTAAGTTTCATTAGAAAATATATATAACCACAGATATGTTTAGCACCTCTACTTAGTCATATTGACTCACTGTGATGAAAAGACAGGAATAGGTTTTGCTTGATGTAAGGGGGCAGGATGCAGTTCTAGGAACTAATGATGGGTCACTGTATATTGAAGAAGGTTTATAAAATGGCCATCACTTAAGATCTTAGAATGTGGTTAAAATGGAAAACCTGAGGCCGGGCGCAGTGGCTCAAGCCTGTAATCCCAGCACTTTGGGAGGCCGAGGCGGGTGGATCACGAGGTCAAGAGATCGAGACCATCCTGGTCAAAATAGTGAAACCCCGTCTCTACTAAAAATACAAAAAATTAGCTGGGCATGGTGGCGCATGCCTGTAATGCCAGCTACTCAGGAGGCCGAGACAGGAGAATTGCCTGAGCCCAGGAGGCAGAGGTTGCGGTGAGCCGAGATCGCGCCATTGCACTCCAGCCTGGGTAAAAAGAGCGAAACTCCGTCTCAAAAAAAAAAAAAAGAAAAAAAAAAAAATGGAAAACCTGAGGCTAAGTTACTTGCTACAAAAGCAACTCACAATTTTTCACAAAGCGCTCTGGAATTTTAATTTTAGTTTGTTTTTAATATCTATTACCTAAGCCTAAGTGGATTGGTTGGGTAAACTAAGTGCTTTTAGCCATTAGCAAAAACAAAATGGCATTCACATGTCTGCTTAAGAGAAAAAAAAAAAAAATGTTTTTTTTGGTTTCCTACAGATGTGGTATCAAGAACAGGGTGTTGTTATAGCTGGGAGCGAAAGAAAAAAAAATCTGTATCAAATGTGAAGTATCATTTAAAGCATTATCTTGTTGCCAATTTTTCTTTTAGACCTGGCTTGATTTCTGCAACAGAACCTCTAGGACTATTCATTTGCATGGTTGTCTTAGTTGTTTCTCCTCTAGATCACTCACCAGCCTTTTGATTCCCAACTCTCTTATTTCTGTTATCCTCACCTCCAGAACACTGGTCAGATTGAATGGGAACTAGGCTGGAGAAACACTATAGTTCAGCTTTATGCAATATCACATTTAAATAGCATTTGGCATAATTATCATGTTTAAAAAATTAATAAAAGGCCAGGTATGGTTCATGCCTGTAATCTCAGCACTTTGGGAGGCTGAGGTGGGCAGATCACTTGAGGTCAGGAGTTCAAGACCAGCCTGGGCAACATGGTGAAACCTTATCTCTACTAAAAGTATAAAAATTAGCAGGATGTGGTGGCTATAATCCCAGCTACTCGGGATGCTGAGGCATGAGAATCGCTTGAACCTTTGAGGCAGAAGTTGCAGTGAGCTGAGATTGTACCACTGCACTCCAGCCTGGGTAACAGAATGAGACTCTGTCTCAATAATAATGATAATAATAATAGTGAGAATTATGACTGCTAGAAATTTGACAAATAAGATTACTCTGAATTATATGTATAACTATATCTATATTTTTTGGCTTATAGTGAGCTTAAGATACTTGACTATAGAAAATCTATTATAAGAGCAAAACACAAAATGTTTTTCTCTATGCTTTGTGGACATCACCTTTCTGCTTAAAATTTTCCAAAGGCTTTGCACTTCAAGTAGAATAAACTTCAAATGTAAAGTCTGCAAGACCTTACATAATCTGGATGTAGCCTGTCTTTATAATTTATTCTCTCAATATTTTTTTGCCTGGTTCCCTAGCCCCAGTAGACTTCCTTTTAATACTTAGACATGTTTAGGCCCTTCCTTCCTTAGAAATTTTGCCTATCATCATCCATATTTTCCTTCATGTATCTGTTTTGTTTTTTTTTTTTCAATTTAGTTCTCAGCTCACATGTCATCTTCTTAGAAATGTCTACTCTGACAATATTAGATAAAGTAGGCCCCTCCTCACACTGTCTCTATTTTATCAGTCTATTTTACTTGCTCTAAACCATTCTACATTACCTTAACTTGCTGATTCCATGAGGGCATAGGCTTTGTTTGGTCACAAAAAGAAGACAATTCAGCTAGAAATATCAGCAGTGTTATATGTGATCCTGTCATCTTCAGATTCAGTTCTTTGAAAGTACCAAGATTATATCTGATTGTGAGAGAGGACAAAAGAAGAAAATGGTCAAGCAGCCAGTTAGAGTGGGCCATTGGTTGAATTCTTTCAAACAAAAGAACAACCTGAAAAATCAAGCTGTAGGCACAGATAAGGGAATCAGCGCAGTGGGACTTACCTAAGACATGCCTACTGCAGCACAGATAAGAAAGGCTACACAGGTGACTTAACCAGACATGCCCACAATGGAAAATTCCAACCCCTAACATGTGTGCAGTAAGGGGAACAAAGCAATATGGACTAACTCAAGCTAAGGACCCACATATGCACTAGGAGTAGGGGGATGAAGCTACCAGAAATCTGTGCCTTATGTAAATGAGACACCCAGCCCTTATCAGTTTTTTTTTATAAAAGCCTTTAAATTCAACTGTAAAAAGAGCAACCCATTCAGGCCCCCTTTCTGCTGCAGAGTTTTCTTCTTTCACTATTAAACTTTTGCTCCAACCTCGCCCTTTGTATCCACCTTCTTTACTTCTCTTGGTTGTGAGACAAAGAACTCCAGGTTATACCTCACAATGAAAGACGGCTACATTGTGGTACATTGGTAACACTATAACAATTGGACTGACTTTACATATGTGTAGTCACTGAGAAGAGGACAACTGGCTGCAAATATCAACAGGCAGCCAGTATAACAATCTTCTTACCTTCAAGTCCAGTTCTTTGAAAGTCCAGATTGGCTCTGAACTGACATCAGGCAAGTGCCCACTCTTAAACCAATTACTGAGGCTAAAGGATAAAGATGCAAATTAGCCAAACTTAGATTACATGCTCTCTGCATCTTAAAGACTGAGTATATGGAGGAGTGATTTTCCGGAGAAAATTAGGGTAATTTTTTTTGGAAAAAAGTGAGGTTTGGGGGAAGGGAAGCTGGGCAGTGAAAGCAACAGTTGCTAACTAAAAGAAATAGTAATTGATCTGTTTAGTTTAAATGGCTGCAAGGCATTCCTTAGGGTGGATGTATACTAATCTAGCCAATCATTTCCCTGTGGGTGAATATTTTATGTTGTTTGCAAAATAGTGTTATGATAAACATCGTTGTTCATTTATTTTGATTACATCAAAATTATTCCTAAAAGCAAAAATGCTAGGTCCTAGTGTGCATATCAAATGTTCAATTTAGGAAAGTTATATTAAACAACCTCATAGAAATTCATTTCTCTTGCTAGAGTAGTCTCGTCTCATAGAAATATAATGTGAGCCATATATGTAGTTGTAAATTTTCTAATAATCACATTTAAAAAGTAAAAAGGAACAAATACAGTTAATCATTTATGTATTTGTTAAACCCCCAAATCAACAATAGCCTATTTTAACATGTAATTAATACTAACATTTATTTATGGTGTAGTTTATATGTTGTTCTTATACTAAAGCCTGAAACCTGAGGTGTGTTTTACACTTACAACACACTCAATATGGATTAATGCTCAGCAGCCAAGTGGAGTAAGTGACTATCTTATTGGAGAGCACAGCTCTAGAATACTCTAGTTCTAGTAAACACAGAGGGGGTTTTACATACCCAGGTGCTCTCAGAGACTAGTTTCTGGTTGATAATTTAATTCTAGCTTTAAATTGAACCTAGTACAAATCACTCATTAATCAAGAAACTGTCCATCTCTAAAGTCTCACTCTACCTAGTGGTTCAGAAATAGATAGTGGAGAGAACTTGGCAACATCTCAAACCAATGATGAAGACAAGAGTAGTCACCAGGAGGAGGCTTAATAAAAAAGCTGAGTCTTAGAATAATGAAAAGTGTGCCTGGGGTGTGGTGAGAAATGGTAAGAATCGGGGAAAGCTTAGGTAAAGCTACCCAAAGGAGAAGAATGTGAATCTGGTAAACTGCAGTTATGAAAACAACGGAGTAGTAAATTCCACTGTGATCTCAGAGTTCATCAGACTTTGGGTGAAATATGGCTTTAGACTGTGCCAATCTTTTTATTGTGGTTTCAGAAACAAATCTGATAAATACTGAGTGCTTACTCAGAGCTGTGTTCTGTGTTCATTCGTTTCTCACAACACATGAATTAGGAACTATTCTTATACTAATTTTGCTGATAAACCAATTGAGATGCAAAGTAATTAGTTTTATAGCTAGCAACTGGTGATGCTGAGATCTAAACTGCTGGTTTCTAACTCTAGAGTCCAGTCCATTTGCTCTGGTCTGTTTTATTCTTAGAGTATATTATATGTGTTCTTATAGTCAAGTCTTTTAATTAATATTTATCTTTCTGTGCACACTGACACTAGCAAATAGGTCCCTTAAAATCTTAGATGTAAGTATTCTAATCACCAAAAGCTATATTTTCCTTTGAAAATTAATGCTTAAAAATTCAATTTATATTTTGATGTCTTATGAAATGGCTTACAAGTTTAGTCCCAAGGACCCAGTGAGCTCTTGGTATGAAAAAAAAAATTATTTAAGGTTGAAGACTAGGAGAGAAAAAATAATATTTTTCTCCTCACCCATTGCAAGGTTCATGGCTGATGCCTCTGTAACAAAAGGCAGATTAGTAAGAAAAAATATATAAATTTATTTAGTAGTTTTATAGGACACAGAAGCATTCGGAAATAAAGACCCAAAGATCTATGGAAAACCATACTTTTATGGATAGTCATGCAGAAGTGTAATTGGAAGATAGCGGGTGTGATCTAATTGTAATATGCTGGAGGGAATTTAACAAGGCCTGTTTTTTCAAATCCTTCTTGGTTTCTAGATGAAGAGTAAAGACCCTCCAGAAGGACAGTCTTATGATTTACTTTCAGGAGAAATAGTCAGAGACTTCTTTCATGACCTGCTTCAGGGCATAAAGGTGGAAGGTCAGAGTGCCAACCTTGCTGCTACTGTGGATTTCTCAATTTCCTTCTGCTTAGGATGCTTAACATGCCAAGATGCCATATCTGTGGTATCGTAATCTGAATCCGAATCCTAGAGACTCTATTAGACCATACCTGAATAGCCAGCCTCTTCCCCTGTCTTTATGACCTTGCCATCTCATCTTTCAGACAATTCTATTGCGTTGTTAGAAAGAAATTGCCCTGAGATAAATAAGAAAGCATCTGTCATCTTAATGTGACAGTTAGTAAAGTAGCAGAGGACCAGGACAATAATCATTTAATTGTTTTTGATTGCTTGGGAAATGCCACTGAGCCTCAAAGAAATGCCTAAGGGAGGGTGTAATGAAAATGTTGTTGTGGGAGTATGTATTATCTCATTCCAATTCCCAGAGTTAGCTGGAGATCCAATAGTCTGACCCACTCCCACCATGCCCCCACCAATTGAATAAAAAGGAAAGAAAGAAAGAAAAAAAAACAAAAACAAAACAAAACAAAAAAAAACAGAAAATAAAACAGTTACTAGACTGAGAATGTAAATGTTATGTTTCTTTGCTATTAGTTACTTCAAGGCTTCAATTTCTGACTTTGAGAAAGTCTGTATGCTGGTGGCACAGGCTTGAGGCAATGGGAAAAATACGTGAACCAGTGTTCTTCCTACTCCTAAGCCAGGAGAAAATGCTGTTAAACAGTATTTATCAACAGCCCCAAAAAATGATTACTGAATTCAGAAACAGTTTAGGTAAGCACAAGGCTGAGCAGAGAAAGTTTTAGGATTTAAAAGTTCAAGTGGCAGAGAAAATGACTTTTTTCTTTCAAGGGAATGTTTTGTTGAAATGTCTGGAATATGTTTACCAGAAGTAAAAAGATAGACCAACAGACTTTCACAGCCTCTCAGGCGTAGTACTCAGGGAAAGCAGTGAATTCTTCCTCAACCTGCTTCGGGATCCTAACAGCCTGGTAAAAGGGGATTTGGCAAACGTTCCTGAGAATGGGAACTGTGGTTCCCTTGGTTTTTTGTTTTATTTGTTTTTGTTTGTTTGTTTGTTTGTTTGTTTGTTTTGCTGGATCCTCAGGCTGTGGCACTGGCAAGGCATTATGCAAAATTTTATAAGTATCTATTAAAAGCTACTGAATAAATAAGACACTTTTTCCTATTGCCCAGAATTTCTTTCATTAGTGATTGCTTGGCTGTATGTCTGGAATTAAATACAAGCTAGTGGACCTCTTGGTAGACTGCCATAGAGGAAATTCAGAGAGGATCAAAGCAGATAACCTTAATGTCAGTTTTAATCTTGAGAGTCTGCAGTTCTAAAACCTTTCAAAGACTCAATCTGATGAGCATGATTAAGCAAAATGTCTAGTTTCTCAGTGTCAGGAACAACACACCTCTGATAGAATTTGAGGATTTATTGATGAAGATATATATTTACAAGAAAAGACTGCTGGACTCCTCCAGATGCAAGCTGATACACAGGGCTTATCTGTCACAAATGTAAACTTGGGGCTTCCCAACAATTTTAGAAAATAATTTTTTTTTATTATGTTAGGCTCGGAAATGACCTCATCAAAGTTTTGGGGAATTTCTCTCAAGGTCCTTGAGCTCCATGGGAACCATTTGAGTCTGGAAAGGTACCTGGGTGACCTGAACTGAATTGGCTTCTCTCTGGGTTCCTCTGAGACCCTCACTGCATCAGCACATACATGGAAGTAATGACACTTACCGCCTTGCATTCATTAGTATAATAGCTTTAATGATTTGATTTGCTCCTGTAAAAGGCACTATATAAATGCAAATGATTGCCAAGGATGATAATTAACAGTCTTCAGCTGCAAATGACTTATATCTCAAGTCCATAGGCCAGAGAAAGAGAAACATAAAGGTATTATTTAAGAAGACTGTTACCTCTGTGCTAAATATGATGACAAGCATTTGTAAGATCTGCATGTTTCTCTAGTTACATAGCCTGGGTATTTTTGCTGACTGAAGAAGATACTGTTATAATTCATCTTTCAGAAGTATTAAATGCTACGGTGGTGCAATGTTGCATTAAAGATGGGGGAGAGTATAAGAGGAGGGAGGGGGAACCAGGGAGTCCCTTTCCAGGTGGGAAAATGGAAAGTCCCAGAACCCTAAGTGTATTTAATAGAGAAAGATTTATCATAATTTGCACTCTGCCAGAAGTGTACACAAACAGTTTTACAGGATAAGAAAGTACAATTGCAGAACCCAAGCATTTCAAATGAAACGTAATTTACTCACTTATGTATCGTTTACTCTGTCATGGCCATATATTAGATACTTCTTATTGACAACATTGATTATCTCCATGAAACCAACAATCCGATTAAATAGCAAAAGCTTCAGGTCTCTCCATTTTAATCTGGAAAGAAGAAGGAATTTCTGTTCCTAGCGATGAGCTTCCTTTGCCCTCTAAGTCCAGCTGCCCATCTTGCTGCTAAATTACAATAAATAAATAAGATCAGCTAAAATAAAAGGAAAAGGTGGCTGTGCTTTCATTCCTCTCACAGGTTGGCTCCCTTTTTTAAAAGATTACATTTTATAAAGTTTTGATTTTTACAATGTGAGTGAGAGTACAGCCTTTGTTTTTTCTTTTAACTGACATATCCCTGTAATAACCCTAGTACCCACGGACATGTGGCAAAACCTTTACTCAGCATATTACTTAAATAGAAAATTAAGTAAGAATAAGTAACCTTAGCCAGCAGCTTAGGCATCTTATCATTCTTGTTTTGTAGGGACAGTTATTTTTACATCTTTTAGGGGCTCTCATTAACTTCTTATAGTGTCACAACATTCTCTGATGATAAATTCTTGCCTCCTCTTTGTAAGCCATTCTCATTTTACAGCTTGTCTCTTTCATCTATTGCTTGATCCAAGATCAGTCTTTCATTTGTTTATAGATAATTTACTTCTACTGGTTACTTGGGATTTTTCAAGCACAAAATGTCAATGAAAGTAATAAGAAGTTCAGAAAAGAGACTCAAGTACTTTGAAGTATAAGACATTTAATGTTCATCTGCGTGAAACCACCTTTGCAAACTTAGGACGGGGACAGTGAAAGAGATCTAACCTGACTCCATCTTGCTTCTAATCTTTAAGCTGTCCTTGTTCCTTCCTGGGCATAGGCTGAGCTAACATTGGGAGAAACTTACTGAGTTTAAAACAAAGACAGTAACAGCCCTTTCTGAAAACAAACCTCCTTCTTGCCCAGGGACTAGAGTGCCTTTGTAGGACTAACAAATTAGTAACAAGATTAGAAATTATGGTTTAGGAGTCATGCAGCTGGAGGCTACAAGATTCTGACCCTCCATAAACTGCTCCTAAGATCAGTGCTTGAGATATTTTGCAGCCCCTGCATTTGACAGAGCACCTGGCACCACCCAGCTATATAAACTGGCACATCTGATCTTGTGGCCCCCACCCAGGAACTGACTCAGTGCAAGAGGACAGCTTCAATTTCCTATGACTTCATCTCCTACGTGACCAATCAGCACTGCTGGCTCACTGGCTTCCCCCACCCACCAAGTTGTCATAAAAACTCTGATACCCAAATGCTTAAGAAAACTTATTTGAGTAATAATAAAACCCCAGTCTCCGGCACAGCTGGCTCTGAATGAATTTCTCTTTCTCTGTCACTCAGCTGCGAAATGGGCAAGGTGAACCCACTGGGCAGTTACACCGTGAGGAGGTTTCATGCTCCAAAGATGAGGAGTCTTATAAAGGTTTTAAGACTGGTAAACCCATGAACTTACTTCTAATGTCTCATGTAATTTACTTTTAAAAAAGAAGCAGTGTGTTCGTAATTTTAGTTCAAAATAGAATACATGCTGATACGGCTCCGATAAGTGGAGGAACACAGGTTCTTTGTCTTGAGTCGGAATTAGGTAAACTGAAATGGACACACGTGGAGGGGGTTTAAGGAGCAGAGAGTTTAATTGGCAAGTAAGGAGGAAGAAGCTCCCCGTGAGGAGACAGAGGGAGCCTGGAGGAGGTCGTGTCTGATTTGCATAGGGTTCAGGGGATTGATTTGACCAGGCATGTCACTCACGTAGCCAGCAAAAAAACAACTGGTCCTCTCACCGTAGCCTTTTAATATGCAAATGCAGGGCGCCATGATATGTTGTTCTACACACAGGGGAATATGTGGGGGCAAGGAAGAAGACAGTGAGAATTTCCATGTTTGGGTGGAGCCAGTTTCTCATGGCCTGTATTTGCATATCAAAGATTGCCGGCCCAGCACTAAGGCCTGAGGCTTTCCTGCTAGACAAGAAACATTTCTGGAGCTGCTTTAAAAAAAAATACAAACTTTCCAAGTAGCCCTTTTACTCTCTATCTGCCTAAAATAATGTCTTAGTAACTCCTATTACAACACAATGAGAAGATGAATAGTGAACTTGAAAACAATTTTTTTCCCATGCAGACAGGAAATTTTATGTGGAAACTAGAAGAAACTGATCCTGCAGCCAGCTAGTGGTACCTATTAAAATATAAGTTGTGTGAATAGGGAAAATGTAATTTTGTCTCTACCCTGATAACTTCTTGGCTAGGGTCCTTGTAACAAAAGACAAATTAACAAAAGCAAAAAAAAAAAAAAAAAAAAGTTTATTAACATTCATATTTCATATATATATGACAGATACCTAGAGCAATGTGTAATTCAAAGTGGTGGCTTAGAGTCAGGCTTAAATATCACCCTAAGCTAAATCAAAGAAAGAACGGTGTTGGCAAAGTCCGTTACAGAGAGGAGACCAAGAAAAGTACATTAAACAAGAATAAGTTTTGTTATGTAGATTAAAGTCAGTACCTTCTCCATTGATGAGACTCACTTGTGATTTACAGTCATCCTGATTTTTCTGGTACAGAGAAGGAGACACCATTACAAATGGAGATTTTCTTTATAAATGTAAATTTCCCTTATAAAAGGGTAACTTCTACTCTGTTTTTAGAGCTTTTCCTGTGTCTGCTGTTTCTCAAAATAATCAGCTCAAAGTAATTCTTATGCCAAAGAGGCATATTTGAGGTGGCATATTCTGGCCTCCTACAGTCATATTTTGGGGTGGCATATTCTGGTCTCTTACAGTCATATTTTGAAGTGGCATATTCTGGTTTTCTACAGTCATATTTTGAAGTAGCATATTCTGGTCTCTGACAGTGGTAATATTTTTAAAGCATATTTTAAAGCAACCCAGCCCAATTACAGGGTTAAAGTTGTTTGAATCCTCAGCAAGTTTTCACAATTTGAAAATTTGTTTTTGTTTCCTTTCTTTCTGTTACTGTTCTGGCTTACCCTGGTGATCTTTTGGCCTCATCTATGTTTTAACTATTTAAATTTCGGCTGGCACTTAACATCCCATATGCCCCTTTTTTCTTTGTGTCCTTCAAAAGTCCTTTCTCTGTAAAGGGATTTCAGCTAGGTGTTAGGAGTTGTTGGTGAAAAGAGCTGAACTCTGTAAAATATGTAAAGAGATGTATTCTGAGCCAAATGTGAGTGACCATGGCCGGTGACACAGCCCTCAGAAGGTCCTGAAAACATGTGCCCATGATGGTTGGGGTACAGCTTGGTTTTACACATTTTAGAGAAGCATGAGACATCAATCAAACATTTAAGAAGTACATTGTTTTGGTCCAGAAAGGTGGGACAACTCAAAGTGGGGGCTCTCAGGCTACAGGTAAATTTTAAAATTTTCTGATTGACAGATTGTTTGAGTTTGTTCAAAGACCTGGGATTGATACAAAGGGAATGTTCTGGTTAAGATAAAGACTGTGGAAACCAAAGTTCTTTTGAAGTCTTATAGTGGCTTCCCTTAGAGATAATGGAAGACAAAGGTTTCCTATTCAGATCTTAGTTAACCTCTTTAGGATTGGGAGAGTCTGGAAGAAAAAGATCTAGCTATATTAATAGAGATTCTTTACAGATGCAGGTTTTCCTCCACAAAGAACAGCTTTGCAGGGTCATTTCAAAGCATGGCAAAGAAACATGTTTAGAGGTAAAATATTTTGATTTTCTTCCTTGGCTTGTAATGTTCTACGAGAGTCAGGCTGGAAAGTCACAATATATAGGATTAAATATAACTCATCTAATGAGAAATTATGATTTGTATGGCATGACTTCTCCTTAGATGGGAATTTGGGCAAGATAAAAAAAATATATATATCAGTGTTTAGTCCTCAGAGTAAATAACTTATCTTTATCAGACTAGTTGTGAAAAATATACTTGGAAAGAAAAAGGCCTTATTAAAGCAACAACATTCTATAAGCGATATGGTGGCTGTTTACTGGTTCTGTCCCTTCTGAGAAACAGAATCTTGATGTTGTGAAGGCCAAGGTCTTTGCTCCCTTAAAGACTCATGAAAAATCCCTGACATGAGGCACATTAATTAATAGGAGAAAGGACATACAAATTTATTTAACATTTATACATGGGAAACTTCAGAATGAAGACCTCCTCACAATAAGGTATCAAAGCTTGTATACCATCTTGAGATTATAGAAAAAAGGTGGGCTTAGATTCTGGTAAAACAGATTATGGGAGGAGAGAGAAGAGGAATTCCATTGAGGGGCAATAAATAATTGCTTGGGGGAAATAACTGGATCAGGAAACAGAAATTCTTAATAGTTTTCTTTGGAGTTAAATTGTTAAAACACGAGCTCTGAATGAAGAGAGCCCCCAAACAGGCTTTGTGTGAGCAACATGGCTGTTAATTCACCCAGGTACAAGCAGGCTGCATCCGAAAAGAGAGACAGCTGAGAGCAGAGGAGTAGGAGCTGGTTTTATAGATTTGGGGTAAGCAGTGGAAAGTTACAGAAGTTACAGTTTAGAGCAGTTTTTTGCAAGCTGGGAGCGGGTCCTAGGTTTGCAAGCTGGGAGGGTGTCATAGGATTTGGAGTCCCGAAGTTGTCTAAAGTCAGTTACAAAGTCCAATGGCCTTGTCAATTGAGGCTGGAATAAGAAACAATAGAGGGGAAAAAACAAACAAACAAACAAACAAAAAACAAAAAACAAAAAAACAAAACAATAGAGAATGTCTCAAGTTAGTTAGGCTCCACAGGGGTTGATTGTTTCTTCTAGAAACTCATCTGGGGTGTATGTGCAGGTCACAGAGGTGACCATGCCATTCATGGCACAGTCAGACCTTTCATTCCTGTCTTTCTATATTAGTAATAAAAAGGAAAAAGAAATGAAGAGTGGAGGGCAGTGGACTATTAGGAAGGCTGATGCAGAGGGGTGGTGGGGTGATGTTTCTCAGGGCTTCTTCAAGCAGGATTGGGGGTGGCAGCTGCAGTGATGCTGTCCACCCATCCCTTGGGGAGCTCAGTTGTCTTAGGCAGCCACAATCGTGACTGCCACCCGTCCTCCGGGGAGCTCAGATGGCTTAGACAGCAGGCAGTCACAGTAATGATGGCTGTCACTCCCCTCAGGAACTTGAGGCAAACTTCAGCCAAGTGGCTGATGAGAACCTGCATGGCGCTGTGGCTGGGGCCCAAGGCCCTGGTGGTATGGGCTCCCTAGTGGGATCTTCTGATCTGTAGGTTGCACAGTTCCATGGAAAAAGCACTATTTCCCAGGCTGGGTGGCATGTTCATTCGCCCCCTCCCTTGACTGGCTTCCCCTGTCCCATGTGGCTCTCAGGTGGGCGGATGCACCACCCTGATTTTCCTTGCTCTCCGAGGGTCATGCCAACTGCCTACTAGTTAGTCCTGATGACAGAATCTGGATACCTTAGTCCATTTTCATGTTGCTGATAAAGACATACCTGACACTGGGCAATTAAAAAAAAAAAAAAAAAGATTTATTGGACTCACAGTTTTACATGGCTCGGGGGCCTCACAATCATGGTGGAAGATGAAAGGTACATCTCACATGGCAGCAGATGAGATAAGAGAGCTTGTGCAGGGAGACTCCCATTTTTAAAACCATCAGATCTTATGAGATTTATTCACTATCACAAGAACAGCAAGGAAAATACCACTCACATGATTCAATTACTCCCCACCAAGTTCCTCCCACCACATGTGAGAATTATGGGAATGAGATTTGGGTGGAGTCACAGCCAAACTGTAACATTCTGCCCCAACTCCTCCTAAATCTCATGTTCTCACATTTCAAAACCAATCATGTCTTCCCAATGGTCCCCCACAGTCTTAACTCATTTCAGCATTAACTCAAAAGTCCAGGGTCCAAAGTCTCATTCAAGACAAGGCAACTCCCTTCCACCTATGAGCCTGTAAAATAAAAAGCAAGTTAGTTACTTCCTAGAGACAATGGAGGTACAGGCATTGGGTAAATACAGGCATTCCAAATGGGAGAAATTGGCCAAAACAAAGAGGCTACAGGCCCCATGCAAGTTCAAAATTCACCAAGGCAGTAAAATCTTAAGGCTCCAAAATAATCTCTTTCCTCCATGTCTTGCATCCAGGTCATGCTGATGCAAGAGGTGGTTTCCCATGGTCTTGGGTAGTTCCAAGCCTTTGGCTTTGCAGGGTACAGCTTCCCTCCTGGCTACTTTCATGGGCTGGCATTGAGTGTCAATGTCTGTGGCATTTTCAGGCGCATGCTACAAATCGTTGGTGGATCTACCATTCTGGGGTCTGGAGGATGGTGGTCCTCTTCTCATAGCTCCACTATGTGGTACCCCAGTAGGGACTGTGTGTGGGGGCTTCAAACCTGAATTTGTTTTTTTCATGCTGCACTAGCAGAGGTTCTCCATGAGAGCATCACTCCTGCAGCAAACTTCTGCCTGAGCATCCAGGAGTTTCCATAAGTCTTCTGAAATCTAAGTGGAGGCTCCCAAACCTCAATTCTTGACTTCTGTGTCCTTGCATGCTCAATACCATATGGAAGTTGCCAAGGCTTGGGGCTTGCACCTTCTGAAGCCGTGGCTCAACCTCTGCATTAGCCCCTTTTAGCCATGGCTGGAGCAACTGGGACACAGGGCACCAAGATCCTAGGCTGCACACAGCATGGGGACCCTGGGCCTGGTGCATGAAACTACTTTTCCCTCCTAGCCTCTGGAAGAGGCTCCCAGGAAGGCCTCTGACACACTCTGGAGACATTGTCCCAATTGTCTTGGGGATTAATATTTGGCTTCTTGTTACTTATGCAAATTTTCTGCAGCCAGCTTGGATTCCTCCTTAGAAAATGGATTTCTTTTCTATTGCAATTGTCAGGCTGCAAATGTTCTGAAGTTTTATTCTCTGCTTCCCTTATAAAAATCACTTCTTGAATACTTTGTTGCTTAGAAATTTCTTCTGCCAGATACCCTAAATCATCTCTCTCAAGTTCAAAGTTCCACAGATCTCTAAGGTGGGGCAAAAATGCTACCAGTCTCTTGCTAAAACATAACAGGAGTCTCCTCTGTTTCAGTTCTCATTGAATTCCTCCTTTTTGTTTGAGACCACCACAGCCTGGATTTTATTGTCCATGTTGCTATCAGCACTTTGAGCAAAGCCATTCAACAAGTATCTAGGAATTTCCAAAGTTTCCCATATTTTCCTGTTTTCTTCTAAACTCTCCAAACTGTTCCAACTCCTGGAACAGTTTGGAACTGTTTCCAAGAGCCTATTACCCTATTCCAAAGTTGCTTCCACATTTTTGGGTATCTTTCCAGCAGTACCCCACTCTACTGGTACCAGTTTACTGTATTAGTCTGTTTTCATGCTACTAATAAAGACATACCCAAGACTGGGCAATTTATAAAACGAAGAGATTTGTTGGACTCACTGTTCCACCTGGCTGGGAAGGCTTCATAATCATGGTGGAAGGTGAAAGGTACATCTCACATGGTGGCAAATGGGAGAAGAGAGCTTGTGCAGGGAAGCTCCCATTATTAAAACCATCAGATCTTGTGAGACTTATTCACTATCACAAGAACAGCACAGGAAAAACCCACTCCCATGATTCAATTATCTCCCACCAGTTTCCTCCCACAACACAGGGGAATTGTGAGAGTCACAATTCAAGATGAGATTTGGGTAGAGACACAGCCAAACCATGTCACCTTCTTTGCCAGTGCAGGATTCACATGCTGTTTTGGTTCTTCTTGGTGAGCGCCTCCAACTGCTGCTGCTTCTAGTTGACCATCTTAACCCTGCCCCTCCAGTTTTCTTTAGAAAAATAATTTTCCCTTTCCTGTCTCCGATTTCTGCTAAAGTCACAATAGGGACAATTTATTTGCAAAATTTATTTTAGTCTTATTATACTTGACTTGATTATTTGTATAGTAGTGTGCACCAACAATAGTTATTGGCTATATAGGCTCTTTTAAAATTGGCTTTGCTGGACTTTTTTCATAAAGAATTTTAATTACTATAAGGACATATGCACATGAATGTTCATTGCAGCACTGTTTACAATAGCAGAGACCTGGAACCAACCCCAATGCCCATCGATGATAGATTGGACAGGGAAAATGTGGCACATATACACCATGGAATACTATGCAGCCATCAAAAATGATGAGTTCATGTCCTTTGTAGGGATATGGATGAATGTGGAAACCATCATTCTCAGCAAACTGACACAAGAGCAGAAAATCAAACACTGCATGTTCTCACTCATAGGCAGGTGTTGAACAATGAGAATGCATGGACACAGGGAGGGGAGCACAACACGCTGGGGTCCGTTGGGGGGAAATGGGGGAGGGACGGGGTGGGGAGGTGGGAAGAGATAGCATGGGGAGAAATGACAGATAACAGGCGAGGGGACGGAAGGCAGAAAACCACACTGCCATGTGTGTACCTATGCAACAATCTTGCATGTTCTTCACATGGAACCCAAAACCTAAAATGCAATAAAAAAATTTTTTTAAGTTAGATTTTAAAAGCCTCTTGAACCAAGCCAAAAATTTATCTATGCCTGCAGATACCTGTATGAAATGGGTAAATTCCTCTCTTTTTGAGGTTCTAAAATAACTTGAGTTTCCTTGGCCTGTCAGAAAGTGACATTCTTTACTTACCACATGAATTCTGTAAAGAAATTGTGTTATATAAAGGAAGTATCAGAACAGTCTTTTCAAGGAGCCTTCTCTCAGCTCCATAAAGTCAACCTCAATTCTTAAAAATAGTCTGGTCATATCTGAAAATATGACATTTCAGTCAAGGCCTTGGTAAAATAACCAGTGTTTTCTATTGTGTCCTGTTGTAAAATAGAACAAATACTGAACTTATTCAGGTAACTCTAATGCTAGAAATTAAGAATATTCACACCTAGGTGATGAGATCATGTGTATCCCAAACTTCAGGGTTACTCAGGTAAGAAATATGCACATGTACCCCCTAAATCTAAAGTCAAAGTTGAAAAAAACTACTCAAAAATATTATTCTGGAGAAATCAGATGGAGAGAAAGAAATATGCTTTAAATTTTCCTTATAAGAGTAAGCATACTTTGCCCAATTTATTGTAAGTTATAAGTAGCCCAACAGATAAAAGTTCATGACTCTGGAAAATAAAATGTAAAAAGAATCAGTACGTTTCACATTTGAAAAGTAAAAAAAGTTTAGTCCTCTATTATTTCAATCTCATGTAATTAACGGTCGTTCTGCTTCATATCGGGTTAGGAATCCTCATAAACAGATCAGCTTTTTAATTAAAGTCTCAGAAGATTTTTTTCCAAGTCCAATGGTATAATCTCCAAATTTATCAGAAACCTGTACTCAACAGAAGTTGTCAGAATCCTTTCTATGATTTTCTTTAAAAAAGCACATTTTGAACTGCAGCCGATTATAATCCCTTTTTTGAGAAGAATCAAAGTAAAACAATAATTGCTTTGAATGACGTAAGTCTTAGAACGACGATAATTAAAGACAAAACTGACAAGGGTATTTGGCTATTTCTGTGACACACAACAATTTATCGTAATCATTATAATTATTAACCATAACATATAGTAAGACATCAGAATTTCAGGAATTTCACGCAACTGTGGGACACATGTTAATAACATGTTTTAACATTTGCCCCACTCTACTGGTACTAATTTACTGTATTAGTTTGTTTTCATGCTACTTACAAACGTGAGACTGGACAATGTACAAAACAAAGAGGTTTATTGGATTCCTGGTTCCACCTGGCTGGGAAGGCCTCACAATCATGGTTGGCGGTAGGTGAAAGTCACGTCTCACTTTCTGGCAGGCAGGAGAAGAGCGCTTGTAACCCACAGAAAATTAGACATCATTTTATATTTGACCATGTTTCTTGTATAATTTTAATAGGCTGATTATATTTCTCTTGGACTTTCAGGGGTCCTAATATCCAAACTGTTTGTTTGAGGTGAAAAAGATTTAATTTAGAATCTGAAGTAAGATTTTGAAAAGTTTGTCAAGTATCAAAGGTCTAAAAACTTGATATCACAAAATAGTATCACAGGTCACTGGTAAAGAAGTCATTCATTTAGCCAATGTGATAATTCAAAAAGCAAAACCCTTTACTCTTTTATAGAGAGAAGTCTTAATTTTCCAAACGATCAAAATACATCAGAAGGCAAACTGAATCTATCTTCTTCTCTTTCCCTCTTTTGTTTGTAGCTTACTTAAAAGGTAAACAAAAATATTTTATTATCTCTTATTCTTACATGAAAATCTCCAAGGAGAAAACCAAATTTCACTTTTACAGTGATGTATTATCATTCTAAAGTTAATTGTAATAAAACCTAATAAACAAATACATTCTTAATCAGTTTGAATACGCGGTAATACGAGGTAATACGGTCGTTATATAAGGGGCTCTTCCCACTTCACTCCGCCCTTACCCTTCCTGCTGCCTGTGAGAAAGGTACCTCCCTTCCCTTTCACCTTCAGCCATGATGGTCGGGTTACTGAGGCCTCCCCAGCCATGCTGAACTGTAAGTCAGTTAAACTTTTTCCTTTATAAATTACTCGGTTTCAGATAGTTCTTCATAGCCATGTAAACAGACTAACACGCAAGGTAAGATTACTATAAATCTTTCTAACCCTTTACAATATTTTTCATTCTCTTTTTTTCAGCTTTCTATACATTGTTTTATCATTCTTTTTATTGATTCCATTGAAAAAACATCCTTAAAGTTTCCAAGTTAGACAAAATTACATTTTCTTTAACAAAATATTACATCATTATCATGTCTTCTTATAATCTTTTTTAATCAAAAACACTTCCTACTTTTCTTACACACTGTATATGGAATTGTTTCTCTCAGATTTAGTACTTTTAATTATATATATTAGTTACAGTGTTCACTGTTAGTAATCCTTGTTTTTAGTGAAAAACTTAGAAGGTAAATACTTTGAAGAGACAGAGCCCAGGACAAAGGCACAATACTGAGATATAAACAGAAGTAAGATTTGTTTTGTAAACTTTAAGCCATTTTCTTCTCCATCCTAAAAGTTTGTAGAGGTTTAGGTGCAGAGAGGGAGATGGTCTCACAAATGGAGATTTTGTTTATAGATGCAAATTTATTTTATAAAGAGGTTCATAATAGCCAGATAAATGTCAGAAAGCTGTATTTTGGCTTTTTTAACTTAGCTTGTATCTTAATTACATTACTGGCTTCCAGGTGGAACCCTTTAATGAGAAGAAAGAAAGCCTGCAGTTTGTAGTGCTAAATATTTAAATGTGAAAAGCAGGCACAGGTGGAAGGGAGAACACAGGTCCCTCAAAATTAGGGATCTCATTTATTTTTTTTTATTTATTTTTTATTTTATTTTATTTTATTTTATTTTTTTTTTTTGAGGCAGAGTCTCACTTTTGTTGCCCAGGCTAGAGTGCAGTGGCGCGATCTTGGCTCACTGCAAACTCCACCTCCCAGGATTCTCCTGTCCCATCTCCCGAGTAGCTGGGACTCCAGGTACATGCCAAAACTTCCAACTAATTTTTGTATTTTTAGTAGAGATAGGGTTGCACCATGTTGGTCATGCTGGTCTTGAACTCCTGACCTCATGATCCACTCGCCTCCACCTAGTAAAGTGCTGGCATTACAGGTGTGAGCCATCGCGCCCGGCTAAAGTTTGTATTCTTTGGTTTCTTTGGTTTTTGTTTCGTTTTGTTTTTTGTTTTAAACAGAGTCTCACTCTGTCACCCAGGCTGCTGTGCAGTAGCACAATTTCGGTCACTGCAACCTCCGCCTCCCAGGTTCAAGTGATTCTCCTGCCTCAGCCTCCTGAGTAGCTGGGATCATAGGCACCTGCCACCGCACCCAGCTAATTTTTGTGTTTTTAGTAGAGATGGGGTTTCGCCATATTAGCCAAGCTGATCTCCAACTCCTGACCTTAAATGATCTGCCCACCCAGGCCTTCCAAAGTGCTGGGATTATAGGTGTGAGCCACCATGCCCAACCTCAGGGATCCCATTTTTACATTAAACTCTGGGACCCAAAAATAGGTAAACACGATGGGTCTAGAGAGTGCAATGCTTCCACAGAGTATTGCTGCAAGCACATTCACATTTCCCAGAGGCTGGTGGGCAATGCATTGTCAATCAGCCCTCTCTGTAATCACCTCATTCCCCAGGAGTCTTATCTCTCAGTGGGGAGTGTCTCTATAGCCTCTAAGTCTCCAAGTCAGGCTTTCTTATTCAAATGTACAAGGAGACAAGTAGCTCACTGTGGTACTAATCATTTATTGCAAACACCTGTCATTAGCCACCTCTGTCTAACACAGTGAATAGTTCTATTTTCCACATATTTGTGAATCCAGAGCTCTAGCCCAGAGCATCTGTTGACATTCTTTGAAACTAGAATTTGGAAGAATATATTCTGAAGAAAGTTCCTAAAATCATAACTTATAATATATGATTGTGTTACATACAACATCCTCTTTTGTGACACTAAGTAATTGTTCCACCTTACCAGATCAATTGCAGCAGCGCACAACATAACACAGTCATTTCTTTCATTTAAAAAGGTAATAGGCTGCACACGGTGGCTCACACCTGCAATCCCAGCACTTTAGGAGGCGGAGGCAGGAAGATCACGAGGTCAGGAGGTGGAGACCAGCCTGGCGGACATGGTGAAACCCTGCCTCTACTAAAAATACAAAAATTAGCTGGGTGTGCTGACAGGCACCTGTAATCCTAGCTACTTGGGGGGCTGAGGCTGGAGAATTACTTGAACCTGGGAGGCAGAGGTTGCAGTGAGCCGAAATTGCACCACTGCACTCCAGCCTGGGCGACAGAGCAAGACTCCATCTCAAAAGAAAAATAAAGCAATCGAAATCTCTTTTTTGACTGTACTCAATTACCATCCCAATAAAATTAGTTTTTGGTATGGAAGTGCAGTATATGTGTGTGTGTGTATCACTCACACACACACACACACACACACACACAGAGGGTCTCACTCTGCTACCCAGACTGGAATACAGTGGCACAATCATGGCTCTCTGTAGCCTTAACTCCCTCCTCAAGGGTCAGGCAATGATTCTAACTCTGCCTCCTGAGTAGCTGGGACCACAGGTGTGTACCATCACGCCTGCCTAATTCATTTGTTGTTATTTTTCGAGACGGGATCTCCCTGTATTGTTCAGGCTGGTCTCAATCTCCTGAGTCCTGCCTTGGCCTCCCAAATTGCTGGGATTCCAGGGATGAGCCACCATGCCCAGCCCGAAGTGCAGTATAAAATAGTTAAATAATAGGAGCATATAACAGAAATTGGAACAGTGTCTCTTTTTTCATTTGAGGAGGGAGATAGTGTAAGTAGGAAGGAAGGTGTTTTAAGCTCACACTATAAGAGGGACTTTAAATAATTTTTTATTTGCAGCGCTTTCTCCTGTTTACAGCGGAAAGCAGAGGAGTGGTTCACATGGTTATGGACCAGAGAGTTTGAAATGTCCCAAAGGAACAGGCTTCAGCATTAAACACAGTGACAAAAACAAACACACACCAACAAAAAAAAAAAAACACAGGCTGCTAACATACGCAGGAAGCCTACGTTTTTCTAAGGGCTTTGGAGGGAGCAAATTTCAGTGACATTGATAATAAATATGCTCTTGAAAATGAACATTAGGTATTAGAATAAGGAAAGGCTGGACATTTTGCAAAGTTTAAAAAGGGAATTATAGGCAAATAAGCAAGTGTAAAGCAGGACCCAGTTAGCATAACTGGTGGTTTAGTACAGTTGGAACATAGTGTGGGGGTGAGGTTTTCAATAAGCTTTTATTTATATGATAATTTTTAGATTGTTGCAGTTACTAGCTCTTTCCGGTCTCGTAAGCCAAAAATGGACCAGAGTTTTCCTTTTCCTGGTATTGCATGAGAGATTTTGGACACTATAGCCCAAAACTCTAACAAGGAAATGGATTAAAGTTGCAGGATGGGTTTAAGCTTAGCTTTGGTAAAGGTATAATGTAAAACCTGACAGATAGGTTTTGAGTTCAGGAAACTAGGTTCATATTTCAGCTCTGTGACTTGCTAGCAGGATGATCTTTGGGAAGCCTAAATTTTATTTTACATAGTGTAGAGATATTGGTTTCCTTACAAGGAGGTTGTTAGGATTAAATACAATTATGTATGGAAAATATTTAGCACAACACATGCTATGTAATTAATGTTTGGTAAGGATAAATGATGACATTAATGTTGACAACAGCAATGATTGAAATAGACCTAGAAGGAGATCTTAGGAAAAATGCTTTTTGCTTCAAAAATGGACAAAACAGACAAACATTTAAGTGAACCATCTTAGTTTCTACACTACGCTTAGAGATAATAACCTCACAGCTTCACAAGCAAGAATGTGCTAGAGTACTGGAACTTCTTGCATAATAGAAGGGAACTGGAACTTAGGAGAGTAAGAAAGTATAATCAACTTTCTGCTTTTGTGCTTGGGACACAGCACAGTTCAGAATGCTTTTCTGTTCCTCAGATGGCCAGCTAATGCCAAAAGATCAGTGCTAATCTCAGTGAACTCAGCAAGCTTGATTCCAGAACTGTAGAATGCCACAATACTCATTTACTTCATGAAGCCAATAACACAGAGAGAAATAGTCTCAATTGATTGTCAAGAATGAAAAAAGAAAATGCGTATTTTTAAAAGTCCTTTTGGGCTTAAAAAAATGTTTCTCTTGCAGAGATATTTCAGTTCTGTAGGGCTAGTCAGGTATTTTACTAGAAAGGATGTACAAATGCTGTCAGGAAAATTCCTGCTGCTCTTTGTTCTAAATTTCACCATCACTCTTCAAGACTATGCCCCCCATGGAAGTGTTATATAAGGCCATCATTTTTTCTGAATTGTTTATTAAAACAGTTTTTGAAATGGTTGAAGATTTTTATCTATGTTACCATCATCAATACCATGTCAATGAAATATTTTCCTGCTGATCTTCTCAGGCTCTAAAGCAAAGCTTTCTATTCTATAATATGCTCTGACTTCTGAGATGATTACATTTTATGCTGGCTCATGGTATAAACCTTCAAAGCCACCAGCTGAGTTGTCATTGTAGTAAAACTGATTCCTTGATTGATACACAGTGTCTGAGATGGCTTTGTTCTCTTGACTTCCCACTGGTTAACAGATTACAGATAAGAATAAAAGAAAAGAGTGTAAAACCAATGCAACACTGGGGGCTCTAATGATATCAGAGGTTTCCTTCTCTTTAAGAGAGTATTATTATTTTAAAATGATTGGATCATCCTAATATGTCATGCTGTGCAAGTCAACTCAACTAAAGACAGGGGCTTTGGAAAGCTTTCTTCCTGATCCTGGAGTTCATCTAATTTTTAGCTGCAAAAAATATATATCCTGAGAAATTAGATGTCTGGAACAGTCTTTAATCTTAGTGGATGGCTTTCTCAGTTGTCACTGAAGTGCTGCTCAATTGTGAGGAAAAATGCAATTTTCCTTACAATGCAGGGAAATAAAGTTTTTTTTTTTTTAATTTTACTTTATTATGTAAAGGAAGTAATGTTGGCCTATTAGTTTGTAGAAAAGAGATAACACTTTCCATTTGCTCTGCGAAAATTGTGGCTGTTTTGTTTACTTTTCTTCTACAATGGAAAAAAATTGACATTGAGACATTCTTTGGAAAGTATACAGGACATCTAGAGCCAGCCCCCACTCTTTGTATACTCAGCCTATCAAAAGACTCAGAACTAAGCCTTGGTCAGTTAACTCATTTTTCTCTCTTGGAAACTTCTCTGAATCTATTTTTATGTAAAACAAATAAAATTGGGTTTTCTTTCAAAGATAAATATTCACTGTACTATTCAGGGTTATGACTTCCTGGCTGCCTATTTAACATTCTTCTACAGAAATGAAAATTCTCCCTCCTTCCTACCCTCTCAACTTCTTCATGGTGCAATAGCCAGGTGAGTTTGAGAGTTAGACACTTTAGATTTGAGGTTACCAGATCCCATCTGTGAGCTTTTATTCCTAATGAAATGCACTGATAGATCTTACACACATGTCCAATGCAACAGCTATTTGGTGAAAGAAGTCAGCATGCAAATGTATCCTCTAACAAGGAAAACTCAGACAAACCATATCATATTGTGTTTGAATTGGTATAGGGTGAGATTACCACAGAGAAAATACATAGTCTAATTCAAACAGCCAAGGAGTAGAGTTTGAAACAAAAAATCATTAGGCTGAACAGCATTCTGCTTGACAGTAAAGTTTGAGTTGTTTCATACTCTTGAAGGATTTTTTTTTTAAAGAAAACTCCTTTTAAGTTCAGGGTACAAATGCAGGTTTGTTACATAGGTAAACTTGTGTCATGGGGTTTGTTGTACAGATTATTTCATCACCCAGGTACTAAGCCTAGTACTCATTGGTTATTATTTCTGATCCTCTCCCTTTTCCCACCTTCCACCCTCCAAAAGGTCCCAATGTGTGTTGTTCCCATCTACGTGTCCATGTGTTCTCATCATTTAGCTCCCACTTATAAGTGAGACCATGTGGTATTTGGTTTTCTGTTGCTATGCTAGTTTGCTAAGGATAATGGCCTTCAGCTCCATCCATGTCCCTGCAAAGAACATGATCTCATTCTTTTTTATGGCTGCATAGTATTCCATGGTGTCTATTTATCAGGTCTATTATTGATGGACACCCAGATTGACTCCATGTCTTTGCTATTATGAGTAGTGCTGCAGCAAACATACACATGCGTCTTTATATATAACACAAACAGCAGTCAAGCCAAGAGCCAAATCTGGAATGAACTATTCACAATTACCACAAAAAGAATGAAATACCTAGGAATACAAACAACTAGGGTGGTGAGAAATGTCTACAAGGAGAACTACAAACTACTGCTCAAAGAAATCAGAGATGACACAAACAAATGGAAAAACATTCCATGCTTATGGATAGAATCAATATCATGAAAATGGCCATACTGCCCAAAGCAATTTATGGATTCAATGCTATTCATATTAAACTACTCTTGACATTATTCAAAGAATTAGAGAAAACTACTTTAGAATTCATGTGGAACCAATAAAGAGGCCAAATAGCCAAGGCAATCCTAAGCAAAAGAACAAAGCTGGAGGCATCACACTACCCAACTTCAAACTATGCTACAGGGCTACAATAACAAAAACAGCATGGTGTTGGTACAGAAACAGACACATAGACCAATGAAATGGAATACAGCATGATAATATCAGACAGTTTCACTTAGTCTATTCAGTCCCATTGTACCAGGCTTAGGTACTCCAGTCCCAATAAAGGAAACCAGAATACGTCACCCTGAAATACACTCTTTAACATAGACAAGGTAACCTCTGATTTTTTTAAGTAAAGGCAGTTAAGAAGCAGCAAAGGGAGAGAAGCTCCCTCTCTGTACCCTCTTTTTCTGCCTAAAGACAGGATAGAAATTCTCCTTTACTGGAGACAGTTATCCGCCCAGAAATGGCACCAGGGGAATCTGCAAAAAGCCTTACTTCATTAGTTTATTTTCATAAATTTACCTTCCCACAGTTTCCTACCTCTGGAAGCCTTAAGCTGCTTTCCTTTGTCCTGTTGCTTCTCTAAAATTTATTGTTGTTTGTTGAAGGACTGTGTAAGCCAGAGTTTTAAGCCAGTGCTTTGAGTTAATTTTCATTGAAGTTTCTTCTATGTGATCTGCACTGCATGTATTTGTAAATCTACTTGTTTTTCTCTTGTTAATCTGTCTTTTGTTACAGGAGTCTGTCCCAACTACAAACTTATGAAAGTCTCCAAAAACACCCCTACACCGACTTATAGCCAATCTATTTAGCCTGCATTGCTAGCAGATGAGACTGTTTGTTCAGGGGTTACTTATAATGGTAGAAAACACTTTGTTTTCTTAAAAGCAGACCTGAGAGGCTCTGACTCCTTCAGATATGCTGATCTCCTTCAAATAGGCGATGTACTGGTCTTATTTGTCACAGTGGGAGAAGCATGCAGCTGATCCTTCTGATATATCTCACCAACAGTGCAAAAAAAAAAAAATCATGGCTTGAATTTTTATCTTTTACCTTGGAACCAAGGTTTCACAGAGCTAGTGGGCATGAGGGCTGTGACAGATAGCTATTGGTAGGATAGTATGGAGCCAACACATGAATATTTCAGGACAGCCACTCTAGCTGAGGAGGCAGAATAGCAAGGCATAAGATAGTGAGCTTGGAGGAAAGCATCTTTAGTAAGAAAAACCTTCCCTTGGTCTACTGGTCCCTCTGGGATTAGATTCCTATGATGAAGCAGATGCTCTGTTAAGCTCTGTTAATTCTTTTACCCTGTGTCTCTCATGTAAATAACAGTGTCATTTATAGAATGCCTAACCGTGGTGCATAAATAGGTACTGCATACATTAATTTAAAGTCCCTTCTGTTAGATACTGGTATCATATCCTTCCTGTTTTACAGATGAAAACTATGAGACTCAAGGGATTAAGTAATTTTCCCCATTCACACAACTAGTGCATATATATTAGGATTCAAATCCACATGTATCCGAGTTCTGTATTTTAATGACAATACAAACCTGTCCCATTTCTTTCCTGCTTTGGCTATTCTCTTTCCTAAGAATTCTCAATTTTGATTGTCAAGTTTCTATCCAAGAGCAGAATTCTGCCTAAAGCCTCCTCACTAAAGAAGTACTCTGTACTTGTGTATCATTAAGACAAGGACACCAACTTAAAACTGGTACTAATGGCTTGACCACAGGTTCCCAGGCAAAGTGACAATGCCAGTGGACCTCTGTAGAAATTGATTTTTTTAAAGTAACTTTGGACAAATAAATAGTATCAACTCTGTGACACTGACTGAGCTTAAATTATTCTCAGGCATAATGTTTAATAAAAGACAGAGACATAGAGATACTATCTAATTTTTGTAAGTGGACCCACTGCTGGATCTGTATTAGGTCTAGGCACATGCTTTGGACGCTGGGAGCTCTAGATATAAATATATTTATAGCATATCTGATATACTTACAGTATTCTATACTGGAATAGATCTCAAATTGTTGATGTTTGGTGATGATGCATATTCTAAGCCTCATAGGCCTTAGGCAAGACATTAATGTCATGTATTCCTATTATGCTGTTTATAATGGGAAATGCAGTATTTTTTTGATTTTAAACTCTCAAACCAACAATAAGAAGAACCTAAGGAGATGGGGAAGAGAAAAGAGATAAAGACACTAACTAGCTGAGAATAGACAGTATCTGTGAAGTCTGTCTCCAGACATGAATCCCCTGCCTCTGATTCTTTCTTGCTCCAGTGGGACCCCTTTGAAGCTGCTAAAGAGCAGATCCTATGCCTAGGAAAGCAGGACTTCAGGCCTTTTCAATTTAAGAACACATTCTGGTTGCTTATACTTGATGAGCAGCATTCTCTTTTTGGTTGACTAAGGGCAAGGCACTGATGGGGAGGTGAACATTAAGAAATTCAAAATGCAATCCCTAACTCAAGAAGCCCAGTTGACAGGGACAGTCGGGGAATGTTTTAGATAGGTATAGTGTTTAACATAAACACTTGCAAAAAATTGAGTGCCAGAATTGTGGGGTGAAATTTCAGAGGAAGGGTAAAGCATGTGGTCTCACACACTGTATTCTAGCCACAATAACAGCTCATAGGTATAAGTGAATTTTTCAGAGGTCCTATAAGTGAGTGTGTATGTGTGTGTGTGTCTGTGTCAGGGTGTGTAACGTTTCATCATCGACCCAACAATAATAAGCTCTAAGCTCTGGGGTTAAGATATGTGGTTTTGAAACCGGCTTTTACCACCTTGTAGCGGAATTCTGTTGTCTAAATTTTCTTTTTATGCCACTGGCTCCTTATCTATTAAAAAATCATTGCTATTCTTAAAAGGCCTTATTGTATTAAATGTGAGGAGTAAATAATGTATATAACACTCTCAGTGCAGAGCTTGGCACATGGAAGATTCAGTAATACTGTGGCAGATATTGTTGATTGCCTACTTAATATTCATTCACTCCTTCATTACTGACGAAATTCCAGATTCAGGAGCAATGCACCCAGATAGATGCTCACATTTCAGTCTCCCTTGAGCCAACAGTAGTCACACAGCTTCATTGCTTGCTTCTGTGTCCTTCGTTGCTTGGTTCTGTTTGCAGCTGTGCCTAATACGTGGTAGATGAAAGTCTCCTGAAGGTTTTGGGAAGGTTTCACTTTTTTATGAAAAGGGGACACATTTGCTTGGCATCATTTGTTTCTCATTTTTCTTTCCTTGAATGTGAATCTAATGTCAGGAGATGAAGCTACCATGTGTGACCCAAGTGTTGGGGCTCAGAAAATGATACCCTAAAGCAGGTGTTCCCAAACTTTTTACACAGTGAGCCAGTTCACTGTCCCTCAGACCGTTGGAGGGCCGCCACATACTGTGCTCCTCTCACTGACCACCAGTGAAAGAGGTGCCCCTTCCTGAAGTGCGGCGGCGGGCTGGATAAACGGTCTCGGGGGCCGCAGATGGCCAGCGGGCCGTAGTTTGGGGATGCCTGCCCTAAAGTATGGCACTTTGGCATGCTGAGTACTTTGAACAAAACGAGATGGGAAGGCCTCAAAAGCAGCCTCAAAAGCAAAATTTCTTTCTGATCTTCTCCTGCTCTCTTTCTCTCTTGAAGTGAGTAGAAGAATTCCTCTTGCCTAAGGTGGGTCATAGAAACTAGAACCCTCTTCCCCAAAGCTAGCCATAGAACTTAGGTCACTCTTTTCTTTTCTCTCTTAAAGAACCTCATTTCAGCGGGGTCCTGACCCGTGTCTGGGAGGAAGGCATTCTACAGAAACCCAGAAGAATCTGAACAGGCAGGCCTTACTAGGTTTCTCTCTCGGTCTTTTACCACTCAATCATGCCTTTTTTTTTTTTTTTTTTTTTTTTGGTCTAATCACATTTCAATATGGCAGTCCACTCTTCATCAAACCTAAGCATAAACATAGATGGTTTTCCCTGGGTCTTTTGGTTTTCATTTCTGAAGCCTCCTGTGTCACATAAAACTTTGATTAAATACATTTGTCATGCTTTTGTCTTGTTAACCTATCCTGTAGTATGGGAGAATCAAACGTAGCACTTAACGATGGGTGAGAAAAGTTATCACACCTTTCCTGCAGTTTCTGGTACCCAGTGTGGGGTGGCTGAAATGAGCTTGGGACAACTGATAAAAAATCATTATCAACAGCAACAGTAACACTTTTTTTTTTTTTTTTTTTTTTTTTTTTAACCAAGGTCATCTCTCCTGGATCTCTGCCTACAGTGTCCAATTAAGAATAGAAGGTAAGAATTTCTTTTTATCCCTTCCTTCACAAATTCAGATTAGCAGGAAGAAATCATTTGTTTGGATTGTGTCTTTCGTGTAAATCTGATTTGGAAGTACATATTTGTTATTGATCTTTCCCCTTCCAGAGACAGCCATTTCTTTCCTATTTGTCTTGTTCTGTGTCCTGAAGGTTTGGTTTTATGATCAGTGAGAATATTCTCTCTGGTCTCTGCCAGCTGGGGGTAAAAGTATCAGCTTACATCAGGCAGCCAGTCCAAATAGGCTGAGAGCCTGAATGGTTTTTGTCATAGTGTCAACTCTCAGGGAAATTTGTCTTATTAGAGATTCCAGTTCATAAGGGGCTTGGTTTATTTTTTTGGTTTTGTGGTGTTTTGTTTTTTTTTGGGGGGGGGGGGTCTCAGCCTTCATTGCTTGGTTCTGTGGCAACAAAGATCTTTGTTTCTTTGAAGTGTCTTTGGGGGATGATTCTGGATCTTGGGAAGACTACATCTTTTTGCACCCTCTTTTCGGGATAGCTCCTTAATCCTTGGTTAAGTCATAAAAGAGTTATTGATTTTGGTTCCAAATCACTTGGTAGGTACCTCAGTTTAAAAGCAAAAAACCACAAGTAGTTGCTGATTTTTTTCTGTCTGAAATATGAAAAGAAAAGATTTGAAAAGTTTTTTACTTTGCTTTTTTTTTCCCAAAGAGCTCTGTGGTCAGAAGTCTGATTAATTGAAAGTTGATATTCAGCTTTTTTTTTTTTTTTTTTTTGATCTATTGGATATTGCTTCTTCCATGGGAACTTAGTTGACTGAGTTGACTGAAACTCCTCTTGTTGAATCCCTGCTAACTATAATCTTAGCCCTTCTGTCTGTTTTCTTTCTTGTTGGCATGATTTTTTTTTTTTTTTTTCCTGAGGAGAATGTAGAATATCATTGGTTTTTTAGGGGGTAGGGAAATCTAGCCTAAAAGCAGAATGCATGGTAAAAAAATGAATTAATTGCTTGATGCATGTCAATTGCAAAAAAAAAAAAAAAAAAAGAATGTGTTTAACTTTTCAGTTTCTGTGCATTTATGATTTTTTGATACTTCTTTGTCAAGAAAAATAAGATAGCGTCTAGCTTTATTAATGTGTTATAAAATTTTCATGAACAGTTCAAGCATAATTGTTAAAGATGAATTAGATGAATGTGAGATAAAAGTTTATAAGTAAAATTTTCAGTATAATTATGCTTTATAACATGTCTACTTAAGAATAACTTCAAAAATCTTTTTTGGTAACTTAAAATCTTAATGTGAGACTAAGTAATATGTATTTACGTCATGCCTCAGTAAGGTAAAATACTAAAACATTAAGTACTAAGCATAAGTTTAAGTTTAAATATTTTGGCATCCTGTTTTTATATGGCGTAGAGAGCTAAATATATCTGAGTCTGGTAATAAGCATGAAAAATGAGGAAGCATCTTTCTGGAAATTATAAAATGGTAAATGCTGATGTAAACCAATTTACAGTACTTGTTAGTTTTCATTGGAAATTAAGATTACTAGAGTTAAGGATTATAATTAACATATGTCACTAAGCTACTAGAAATTGCAGGCATACCTTAGAGGTGTTGCAGGTTGGTTCCAGATCATTGCAATAAAGTGAATACTGCAATAAAGTGGGTCATACATAGTTTTGATTTCCCAGTGTTATAGGAGTTACTAAGAAATTATTTTAGGCAAATAGAAAAAGGGGAAGTTTTTGTTTCTTTTAACGCAGCTCCAGAAGTTTCTAGTCTAGCAGGAAACCCCTGGCTCTTAGAGCTGAGTCAGCAAGCTTTGGTATGCAAATGTCCACCATTAGAAACTAGGTCCACCCAAACATGGCAATTCCCATTATCTTCTCCCTTGCCCCTATGTGTGCCTGATAACATGGCTGCCCTCATATATTCTGTGTGTAAAACATCATGGCACCCTGTATTTGCTTATTAAAAGAAGGGCCAGGTTTTTCACCAGCTACATGAATGACCTGCCTGGTCAAACCAATCCCCTGAGCCCTATGCAAATCAGACACCACCTCCTCTAGCCTCCTCATATAAGCACCCATTGCAGCGCCTGTGGGGTTTCCTCTCTCAGCTTCGGAGCACCCTTTCCTCTCTCTCTGTATGGGGAAATTTCTTCCTTTTTTTTCTTCCCTATTAAACTTCCTGCTCCTTAAAAACCACTCCATGTGTGTCCATGTCCTTTTATCAAAATAGGTATGAGACTAAGGACCCTAGTGTTCCTCCAGTCATTGGAGCCTATCACCAGTGCATATAAAAGTCATGTTTATACTATACTGTAGTCCTTTAAGTGTTCAGTAGCGTTATGTTAAAAAAAATTATATAGACCTTAATTTAAAGATATTTCATTACTAAAAAAAATGCTGATAGAAACAAAGTGAGCACATGCTATTGAAAAAATGATGCCAGTAGACTCACTTAGAGCTGCCACAAATTGTCAATTTATTTAAAAATGCAATATCTGCAAAGCACAACAAAATGAAAGGCAATAAAATGAGGTATGACTGTATAGAGAAACAACTCTCTATGTGAAGAAAATAAGATGTATAAAGAAAGGTATAAAAATTAGTGAAGGAGAAATAAAATCCTTTACAGACAGGAAAATGCTGAGAGATTTTTGCATTTGCTGAGGAGTGTTTGACTTTTAATTATGTGGTCAATTTTAGAATAAGTGTGAGGTGGTGCTGAGAAGAATGTATATTTTGTGGATTTGGGATGGAGAATTCTGTAGATGTCTATTAGGTCCACTTGGTCCAGATCTGAGTTCAAGTCCTGGATATCCTTGTTAATTTTCTGTCTTGTTCATCTGTCTAATATTGACAGTAGGGTGTTAAAGTCTCCCAGTATTATTGTGTGGGAGTCTAAGTCTCTTTGTAGGTCTTTAAGAACTTGCTTTATGTATCTGGCTGCTCCTGTATTGGGTGCATATATATTTAGGATAGTTAGCTCTTCTTGTTGCATTGATCCCTTTACCATTATATAATGCCCTTCTTTGTCTCTTTTGATCTTTGTGGGTTTAAAGTCTGTTTATTCAGAGACTAGGATTGCAACTCCTGCTTTTTTTGCTTTTCTTTTGCTTCTCTTTATTATTTTGAGCCTGTATGTGTCTTTGAACATGAGATGGGTCTCCTGAATACGGCATACCAATGGGTCTTGACTCTTTATCCAATTTGCCAGTCTGTGTCTTTTAATTGGGACATTTAGCCCATTTACAATTTAACATTAATATTGTTATGTGTGAATTTGATCCTGCCATTATGATGCTAGCTGGTTGTTTTGCTCGTTAGTTGATGCAGCTTCTTCATGGTGTCGATGGTCTTTACAATTTGGTATATTTTTGCAGTGGCTGGTACTGGTTGTTCCTTTCCATGTTTAGTGGTTTTTTCAGGAGCTCTTATAAGGCAGCCCTGGTGGTGACAAAATCCCTCAATACAAAAGTTAGTCGAGTGTGGTGGCATGCACCTGTAATCACAGCTACTTGGGAGGCTGAGGCATGAGAATCACTTGTGCTTATTGTAGAAGTTGCAGTGAGCTGAGAGTATGCCACTACAGCCTGGCTGACAAAGTGAGATCGTGTCTCAAAAAAGAAAAAAATGACTTTTTTTTGATATTTTGTTGATTTTATAAAAGTTCTGTTATTCAGATTTAAGAAATTTATTTTTGTTTAAGCCCTCTATAGCTTATAGTCATTTGATAAGCTATAATTTTATGAACAAAAATACAAAAATTTACTTTTTCCCCCTGTCTGATTCCTCTAGAATTAAAAAAATCTTGTTAATGAGTATTCTTCTTCTTATTTTTTTGTTGTTATTGAGACAGAGTCTCACTCTGTTGCCCAGGCTGGAGTTTAGTGGCATGATCTTGACTTACTACAACTTCTGCCTCCTGGGTTTAAGTGATTCTCATGCCTCAGCCTCCCAGATTGCTGGGATTACAGGTGCCTGCCACCACACCTGGCTAATTTTTGTACTTTTAGTAGAGACAGGATTTTGCCCAGCTCCAAGTGGTTTGCACACTTTGGCTTCCCAAAGTGCTGGGATTGCAGGCATGAGCCACCACTTTTAGCCTGAGTGTTCTTACTCTAATGGCAATATAGTAACTTGCATAAGTTCAATACAAATCTGTTACCCTTATGACAGGATACAAATAGAAACATTGGTTTTATTACAAAAACTTTTATTGGAATGCCATATTTTCATTTGTGATCAGACAACTTTAAGGAATCAGGGTTGACTCTTTAGAGCCAATAAAGACCCCATTTGGAAAAACTGGCTTGCTACCTTAAATAAATGGTTCACACAGTTACCTTTCAAGTGGGTAAAGACTCTCACTTCCTGACAGATCGAGAAATGTCAGGATATTTTAGGGTCTTCAGGCAAAATAAATTCATCCAAATTTGTAGCTCCTACAGGTTAATTTTAATGGTGGGTTCTTGACTTGGCTTCCTCATTGAGATTCTTATAAGAAGTACCAGTGGGCTGGGCATGGCTCACGCCTGTAATCCCAACACTTTTGGGAGGCCAAGGCGGGCGGATCACGAGGTCAAGAGATCGAGACCATCCTGGTCAACATGGTGAAACCCTGTCTCTACTAAAAATATAAAAAATTAGCTGGGCATGGTGGTGTGTGCCTGTAATCCCAGCTACTCAGGAGGCTGAGGCAGGAGAATTGCCTGAACCCAGGAGATGGAGGTTGCGGTGAGCCGAGATTGTGCCATTGCACTCCAGCCTGGGTAACAAGAGCGAAACTCCGTCTCAAAAAAAATTAAAAAAAAGGAAGTACCAGTGATGCAAATATAAAGAGAGCTTATCAGTCAATCACTATTCTTTCTGCACTTTTGTAAATAAGCAGGTCAAGTTTAATGAAACTAAACCAATTTTCCAAACAAATTAATCTTACCCTGATTTATTTTTGGTAGAAATGGGATTGACTGTACAAAAATATTCTGTATCAGAAGAAAATTATAGTGTACCTGTTAGTAGAGACTAGCTCATTGTTTTTGAAGGTTTGTTAATTACACAAAATCTGGACTACATTCTTGAATTTTCCAGTTTCCTCCCATTTCTGGCTGCAAGTCTTCAAATAATTATCACTAATTTTTCTCCCACCCTCTGACCTTGAATCACTGGAAAAAAAAAAAAAAGAAAAAGAAAAAAAAAGCTCTTTTCCTGAGGGCTAACAAACTGAAGCTGGATCACTTTATATTGACTTCAGAGAAATTACCACAATGACTTATGTATGAACAACCTTCATTCCTGTTGCTGTATAGACTATTCAGGAAGTCCACTGGGGCACCCCCTGCAAACAGTAAACCAGGAAAAGCTGTTCAAATTACCACTGCCTGCCCTTGCTTCACCTAAAGCTACTTCAAGACTAACATCTAGAAATCTTGACGAGGTGCACTCTGGACTCAAAAATTGAGTTTAGTTTGCTCTGTTAACCTTTGTTTTTACTTTGTTTTTATAAAAATGCATCTCATTAAATACTTGATAGCTTACCCTATATAAAAGCTTAACTTTCTTTAAATCTCACTTACAACATTACATCCTGAAATGAGACACAACTGTTAACTGGACTGACCCATCCTTGAAATTGGGAGTCTGGTTTAATGGCAGATGAGACCACACACCAGCAAAATTTCTCCTTCCAAGCAAGCCATAAAACCTAGAAAGTCACTCTCTTCGTTTTTGTCTTGAAGACTCTCATTTTGGAGGAGTCTTGCCCCATACGTGGGAGGAAAGAACGCTACTCAGAAACCAAGAACAATCTGAACAGGCAAGCCTTACTGGGTCTCCCCTCCCTTACTAGTCTATTACCATTCTATTATACCCTTTGTGTAATCACATTTCTACACCACCATTTATTCTTCATTGAACCTAAGCATAAAAATAGATAGCTTTCCCTGGGTCTTTGGGTCTTCTTTCTGAAGGCTCCCATGTCACATAAAGCTTTGAGTAAATTTGTTATGCTTTTCTCTTGTTAACCCATCTTTTATGTAGAAAGCATGTAGGCCATGACCCTTATAATGGATGAGAACATATATTATGCCTTTCTGCCCTTACAGAAGGAACAAGAATGGAAATTTCAAGAAAATTTTAGAATGTCACCCCAACAGCATTGACCTTCTAAATCAATACCAGCAAGCACCTATCTCCAAGTTTCATTTTTTTGTAAGACAAATATCCCATTTCTTGTTTTTATATTGACTCTGTCAGAAGGTCTTCTGTTATTTGTAGCTGAAAGCATTCCTAATATTTATCTATTTTTTATTTTTACTTTGAGACAAGTATTACTTTATTTAATTTTTATAAAAATCCAGGAGAGTGGGTAGTTTTTTTCTTTTCAGAAGAGATTTTTTTAAAGTTGGTATAAAATGTTTAAAAGTAAGCCTTTTGATATTAATAATAGTAACAATAACATAAATAATATAATAGTCATAAGCTGTCAGTTTTTGATTTAATTTTGTGCCACTTGAATTATATTTGTTTAATCCTTATAGTAACTCCACAGAAAAAGTACTGTATAATCTCTACTTTACAGATAAAAGTATGAGACCTAGAAAGGTAACATAACTTGCTCAAAGTCACAGAATTGAGATTCAGATCCAGATCTTTCTGACCACCAAGCTTATGTGCCTAATTTCATAATGAATTCTACAATTGCAAATTGCAAAATGCTTTCTCTGTTTTCCAGGTCTTTGTATATGCTGTTCCTTGTGGCTGGAACAGTTTTCTCCCCACCATCTTTTCTTGGCTAACTCTTGTTCATGTTTTTATACTTCAGTTTAAATATATCCTCTTCTTGGAAGCCTTCCCTAACATCCTTTCTTCTCTGTATGATTCATTGCCTCTATCAGCACATGATCCACACTTTGCCATGTTTTATTTATCTGTCTCACTAAGCCTTCTGAATATTGTATCTTGATCATTGAATCCCTTCCTTGTTTACCACCATTGTTCTAGACTTTTGCATATAGTATACATTCAGTCAAAAGGTATCAAAAGTTCACTACTCCTTTTGTTTTAGTTTGGGTGCTTGAGGGGAGTCATGGTTCCTGGGGAGGTAAGAACAAAAAAAGGTTTGAAGGAGAAGAGAATGATAGGCTTCATTCTAGGGTAACTAACAGGACCTGCACGCAGGCCATTTTATATCCTTCTAGTGAAGTCGTTTGCTGTTTTAGCATTTACTGCAATCAGCTGTAGGAGGGCTCCTTAGTCCATGATCAAAAAAAAAAAAAAGAAAAAAGTGCTCTGAAAAGGTAGCAATGTGTGTCTCTGGAAGGCAAGCCTAGACATGTGGTAGGAGTTAAAGAAATGTAGAATTACAAAAAAGAATCCCTCCTACGAATGTCTAAAAATGATGTTCCTAGCAGCTTTAGGTATCACAGTTGTGCAGGCAGAAAAGTAGTTGATTAACTCACTGGCATTATCTCTGAGGAGTGGGTGTCTTGGAAAACTGCATGCACAATAATCCTTTCAGATAAGCTACTAGACATTGTTCTACATATGCTGCACTGTGGCCCTTCAGCTCACTCTGTACATGGCTGAAGGCATACGTTTAAAAAATTGTCCCTCCCAAGGTTAAGATAGCTATGCTGTGGCCATTTTGTGCCTAGCATTTAAGAACAAGATACTGAAATTTAAAGCTGACTTGAAATAGAATTTCTGAATGCACCAGAATAGGCAACAGAGCCCACTCCACCCCCTTCACTCTCTATACTCTACTTTCTCCTGAAGGTTTTCAGATAGCTCTTTTTCATCCACATTTTTCCTCCTGTATTCAAGTATATGGTGAATCAGATTTCCTTCATTTAGGTGACAAATTTAGTCATACTGTGATATGGAAGCCTGCTAAGGCCACATAGAGTGAGAGCTCCAGAAACAATGGGATAAATACGTGGTTTTTCCAGTATCCTCCCCACTCTGCTCCCTTTCTGCCCCTGAGACAGAAACTGGGTGATTCTCATTGTCTTTTCACACCAAAATTTAGAAGGAGAAATCCAGGCTAAAGGAACTCTGAATTTCCAAATGCAGCTAGGTATTCCTTTTACCTTACTTGAGTCCATTGAGTTATCAGTGATTCTATGCATTTCTTTATTTGGTTTAGCAGTAATGATAATAAACATTTTAGATCACAGGAATATTCAATAGGTTTATATCCTCGTCAAATTTCAGTCAACCAGTAATGGGTGCCAGGAGCAAAATTGCTACAGATTTGTTGATAACAAATCTGAAACTGTGTCTTAGTTACCACATAGTTATGCTCTAATCCAGAGGCTGACAAATTTTTTTTCTGTATAGGGCCAGATAGTAAATATTTTAGGCTTTGTAAGCCGTATGATCTCTTTTGCAACTGCTGGATTTTGCTGTGTATGTGTATGTATTTTTTTTTTTTTGTCCAAAAGCAGCCAAGACAATACATAAATGATGTGGCTGTGTCTCAGAAAGCCTTCCTTTACAAAAACAGTTTGCAGGCTGGGGCTCACTGCTGGGCCATTGTTTGTCGACCCCTACAATTAGCAATGTCGTCATTGGACAGAGAGGGATTAGTGACACAGATGCCACACATGTCTCATCCCTAATATAGACACTTACTGCATCCAAACATTTTGGATTTTACAGTCTCACTAGTTCTGCTCAACAAATGTGAGAAGTGCAGCAGCAGGTTATTTTAGGATAGTGATGTATTCTGGTTAAGAACAGAAGCTTTGGAAAGAGATTGGGATAGGAATTTAGTTCTGTCACTTAGGAGCTGTATGTGCTTAGGCAGATAATTACCCTCTAAGTTCCTCAGTCACCTAATCTGTTAAAGGTAGTAATATCTGCCTCAAGCATAAAGAATCCTTCAATAGATGCTTATGATAAATGCAATTACTATTATTATTATCTTTTATTCGTATAAACTGGGGTTAAGCTCCTATAATATTTAGGTATCACAGTTGTGATATTAAATAACATAGCATATATAAAGCTTATAGTACAACAGTTAATGCATAATAATGTTTAGTGAACAATTATTCATATGTCCATTTTACAAATAAAGTTTTAAATAATCAAAAATTTCTGCCAAAGCTTTATAGTGAATAATAGTAAAAGTTGAGTGAAACCTGGTCCTTTGGATTCCAGAGGTCATTCTATGCCCACTAAAATTAACATATGTGTATTGAAACTCCTTGAACAGGTACAAAGTGAAACTCAAATAGAACTTTTTTTTTTTTTTTTTTTGAGACAAGACTCTCTGTTGCTCAGGATGGAGAACAGTGCTACAGTCTCGGTTCAAGCAATTCTCATGTCTCAGCCTCCCAAGTAGCTGGGATGACAGGTGCCCACCTCCACACCTGGATAATTATTGTATTTTTAGCAGAGATGGGGTTCTGCCATGTTGGCCAGACCAGTCTTGAACCCCTGGCCTCAAGTAATCCACCCACCTTGGCCTCTCAAAGTGCTGGGATTACAGGCATGAGCCACCATGCCCGGCAGAAACAGTTTTCATTAGAAGTGATAATATGTAAGAGTAACTTTTCACTCATTTCATTTGTCAATTAATTTATTTTTAGACATATATTTCTCTGTAAAATACCTTGAATTGAAACTTTTATTCTTTCTTAAAGGCCTACCAAGAGGCAGATTGACTCTGGGAATACAGCACAGGCTTAAGAACTGTTATAGGGAATATATTCTGTATTGCCTTTTCTCCTAGACATGTTTCATCCTTTATGAATACCCATGTCTTATTTAATGTTGATCCCATCATCATTGCCCCAGCTGAGACAAGAAAATTGTAGACACAAAAACCAAACTGAAAGAGAGGCTATAGATACGTGCCTTGTGTGCTTGTGTGGCTCAAAAAGGTGATCTGAGACAATTAGAACCATTCCTGCTATTCTCTCTTTATCTCGCTTTCTCTTTGTCCTAGAAGTTTTTACTTAGGGACCCAGAAAAGATTGCCAGTTTACAATGGCATGCAGAGTTTAAGTAGAGTTAGAGCACAGAGGATGGCAGTATGATTTCTATGAACTATTGGTAAATAGGAAGATAATCAGAAAGAGAAATGGAATGGTTTAGATGGGCAGAGAGGAGGAGCACAATTCCTGGTTCAGTCCCCATTAGGTCAGCTGCACTCAATTCCTATTCTTGGATCTGTTATGATAACCTACTGGGCAGCCTTGTAATACCACAGCCTCTTGGTTAATTGAGCTAGCTTTGCAGGCCTCTGTTCTTTGCAAACTAAAGAACTCTGGCTGAAGTAGTGATGTCACAGGCATTGTCAGTGGGACAGCCATTTGAACTATTTCATACCCTGGCTACTTCACGTGCAGGGATGGGAAGGGAAAAAGAAACACCTTCAAGACTTGTTTTTTTTTTTTTTTTTTTTTTTTTTGAGACGGAGTTTCGCTCTCGTTACCCAGGCTGGAGTGCAATGGCGCGATCTCGGCTCACCGCAACCTCCGCCTCCTGGGTTCAGGCAATTCTCCTGCCTCAGCCTCCTGAGTAGCTGGGATTACAGGCACGTGCCACCATGCCCAGCTAATTTTTAGTATTTTTAGTAGAGACGGGGTTTCACCATGTTGACCAGGATGGTCTCGATCTCTTGACCTCGTGATCCGCCCGCCTCGGCCTCCCAAAGTGCTGGGATTACAGGCTTGAGCCACCGCGCCCGGCCAAGACTTGTTTTAAATATTTGCTTCAAAGCATAAATCAAAAGCCTTAGTAAGTATAACTACATACAGAGGACTACCTGATTACCAGCAAGAGTTCCTTAAGAAAGCCATATATGGACCCTTCTATAGTTATTCTATGATTGTTGCTCATCAGGAAAAAAAAAATCCTTTCTTCCCAATGTAAGTTGATGTATTGCTTAGTGATATGGTGTGCATTTTATAATTTGGAAAATAAAATGGTTAGACACAATGCATTTGTTGGTGTTTTGTTCAAATGAGTGATGGATTGGAAAAATGATCAGGTAGGAAATTCCGAAAAAATGTTTTAATGGTGATGGGATGGATGGTGACAGCAGAGATTCACCTGATGATATGAAAAGGCAGGTTGCAGAGCACTGAATTTCTTGTTGCAGGCTCTTCTATTTTAGAAACGATGTGGACACATCCAAAATAATAAAGCAAAGCCTCCAAAGGCAGTTCAAACTTAATATATATTTAGTACTTACGTGTCAGACATTATACAAGTTATAAATCATGTATCAAATGAATAAGTAAGTAAATGCCCTTGAAAATCCCAATAATGATTCCAGGAAGATTGACAGGCAAATAAACCAAGATTATGGTATAGTGTGATAAGTTTTGTGATGGAACTATGTGGACAAAGCTATGGGAATTCACAGGAAGAAACGATTCATTCTGCCATGGAGTGTGGCAGGGCAGGGAAAGTTTTCAGAGAGGAGATAGCACTAAAAAGGGCATAAAAAATGAACAGGAATTGAGAAAGATCAGAAAGAGAAAGTTATTGCAGGGAGAAAGCACAGACTGAGCAAAGAAGAGATAGCCGGAAAGAAGAGCGAGACCCTAAAGGGAAGGAAGCTTTTGAGATAGTTTCTTGGTAAACACCTTAGCATAGTTTGGTGGCTGTAGCAGAATCATTCAAATGCTCTTGGCTGCCTAATCCCTTTCCCCACTCCCATTAGGTTGAACATTTTGAGTGAAATCTAATTCAAAATATAGACATGAATGATAGGAGGTAAGTTGTCTCAAGGAAATCTCTTCATAATTCATGTGGTGTGTCCTTGCTTCCTATCCAGAGGCACCCACAGACTCCCTGACCCATGTTCAAACTGGCCCTGGGCTAAGCGGGGTATGTTTAACTTGAGTGAAACTCACTTTTGCAAATACTGTTCCATGAGTAAGGCCAAGAATACATTTACCTAAAATAGAAGGGAAATGAGAAAGAAAATGCCCAGGGGAAGGTGCAGATGAGCACCTTTATATATTTAAAAATAAGAAAGAAAGAAAAGCAAACACTTTAGAAAGATGGCTCTTTCAGCACTAACATGCAACCGAGAAAGATTTGTCAAGATCCCATGTGTTTTCTTGATGATACATCTCCTCCCTCTGTGAACAAATTGATAAAATATCAAGAGCTGTTCTGGAGATAACAAGCACAAAAGAACTTACAGTAGGTGTTGTACTTTGCAGCAGTGACTGTGTCTATTTGATTCTAGCCAAAACAGTCTCCTACTTGCCTGAAGAGAAGGGTGGAAATTCTGGCCATGACTCATAGGGGGGTGGCCAGAAGCAGTGGATAGACCACATGGGCATCTCAGGTTTTAGTGTGCTTGGTGTGCCCTTGTATGCCCAGAGAATTGTGGGGGCGACCTTCCCTCATCTGCCTCCATTTACTTTTCACTTGTCTCCACCTCTTTCTCTCTCTACCCACACAAGTACGTTGAAAAGAATAGGCTATTTTTGGAATGCTTGCAAAGAAAGAAATCACATTCAGACACAAAAATGCTGGGAGAAGATACTGCTGAGAAAGCAAATCACTTTTGTGAACAACTGAGTTGAGAGGAGAACCCTTCATAAGGAAACTCATGTCACCTGCAGGAGACATTTGGTTCTTCCCTTTTGATTGATGTGTTTTGCTTCAGTATTTAACATTTTTCTGAATTTTGGCCATTAGCAGCTTCCATGACAGTTTCTGAAAGAATATCAGAGTGGCTTCATCAAACAGAATTTCTTCCCTACAATTTACTTGAAAATTTAACATGTGTTTCCTTAAATTTTGGAAGAATTGCATTACCCAAAGAGTTCCTGGGGGTCTGGTCATGTTCTGTTCTCCTTTGATTCATATATTGGGGAGGAAATGAGTCATACTTGATTGAGGGCTTGATAACACCTACTCATACAAATTGTGTGTGTGGCCAAGGAAAGAAGAAGCAGAATGCCATGGGGTAACAATGCTCCTTTCTTTGCTTGAGTGTTGACTTTGCAGGCTGCAACTCCCAGCATCTTAATCAACAAGCTGTGAGGTTTGTAACCAACTCTGCAGAGAAGTAGAATATTTGTGTATGTATGCACGCATGTGTGTGTGTGTGTGTCTCTGTGTGTGTGTATGCTAGAACTCTGGTTCATCGTGATGGTCAAACTATTATTTATGTGATCTTTATTGGCTTTGTGGAAGAGACTATTTGAATGGCAAGTCAAACTGCCAGGGACAAATTTTGGTAGTAACAATAATGGCTATATATTATTCATTTTGAGCTTGGCAGTATGCTGTATGCATCTCCTTTTTTAATCCTGGAGATATTAAAGATAAATAAAAATAGGAGATATTTATCATGTCTCCTATAATAATCTCGGGGAGTTTAAATGAGTCAGTTTAACCTTAGGTCTGTTTATCTCTAAAATTGGTGCTATTTTGTAGCCTTTCCAATCTGATTTTGGAATTACACTGTAAAACCCATCAATGTTTAAAAAATCCCTATGAAATGTAAGGCAGTGAAATTGAATATTTTATTCATAATGTATGACAAAGCCAGAAACTGAAGATGTTTCAATATCTACACCACTTAATTTAGCGCCTAATTTTATATTCTTACAAGTTGTTCTGTTTCTTTTATGAAGATCAAACCTTGAGGGAAGCTTGGTTTATTTTTTTATTTTATTTTTTCAGCTTCTTTTTGTATCCTTCTTTGGGCCTCACATAGGAAATCCAGCTACAGCAAAGACAAGGGAGCACACAAGATATCATATATGTGCTCAACACAGGTTCCTATGGAATCACATTTTATGTGAGGATTAGATTCTAAAGTCGGCACATATGGTGATTACTTTCTCCAGCATCAAGTTGCCTGGAAAGGCATATGCTCATTTCCTAGCTGTGTGGAATTTGGATGTGATTGGTCCATCACAGCTTTAGGATGGGCCCTAACTGACTCATATTAGTCAATGAATTCCATGTCATTCATCCTCGGCTGCAGTTATTGATTCAAGGATGTCACATGGCTGAACCAAAACCAATCAAGATATGATTTCTTTGTTTTGGTTTGAGATATAAAAAGTTTGCTTCCTTTTTCCATAGCTTCAAGTCAAGTCCTTTGTAAGGACCAAAAAGAAAGGATCTTAATATAAAATCAGTGCAGAAAATGCAGAGCTATAAATTGGTGAACAAGACCTGGGTCTCAAGAATATTGTTTGAATCCCAACTCAGTCCTGACCCAAGACTAGAAACTAATAAATTCTTTCATTTTTTAAGGACATTTTGGGTTGTTTTGCTATTCCTCGCAACCATAAATGCTACCTGATTCCCCAGGAAAAGTAAAAAGTCTAATGTCATTATATTAGAGATAGTGGCAAAAATCTCATAGTAACGCCAATACAAGTGCTTTTTCTTTATTATTGAAACAGATTGTGGCTTTTTTAATTGGTCGGGAGATGAAGTATTTGGTTTTTACTTAGGGCCATGTTAAGAAAAATATACTTTTTAAAACTCTCTCATAATATCCTGTGTAGTGTGATGCTCAAAATGTGTAAGGCGAATGGAAACTGAGTTTATTTCAAGAAGTATTACAAATTTTTCTTCTTGCTCTAGGACACTGGCTCTTTGAGAGATTGTCAGGTCATACCACAGACATTGTTTAAAATTCTCCCTCTCTCTTTGTCAAGTATACTATTGAAATCACATAAGAAAAATAAATATGCCTAGGATATGACTCTACCATATTATTTAATGTTGTCTTCACAATATCACTTTAAGGAAGGGGTCAGCATTTCCAGTGTTTTACATCTGAGGGGCACTGAGACTCAGGATAATTTAGTGCTTTCTTTCAGCATCTTAAAGAGCATAACTGAAGCCAGGACATATAGCCAGGCCTGTCAGACACAAGTGTCATGACACAGGAGATCAATACATTCATTTTGATTGATTGCAAAGCTTATTGGATTTTAATTTAATGAAAGTTATATATATGATGGCAAACTGCTATCACCCGGAAATCAATGAGACTATTGAATAATGTGGTGTTTAGAAGTCTTGGCCTATATCTTTGACTGTTTGAGTTTGGGCCAGTATACTTTAGTTTTAGAATCTTAGATACCTCTAAATTACAACATGCATGGGATCTATGTAATCTCATGTCCCTCAAATAGTTCTATACGGCTAAAAACTGATAATTTCTTATGAAGCAAGGAAGTCACACAATGAAATATCACAGAATACAGTTACTGGAATTAGTGAAAAATATTATCATTATTCACTGAAAGAAAGGAACTAGAAATAGAAATAACTTCACCATTATAACTTTTTAAAAATCAAACTAATTTTTAACTTTTTTTTTTTTTTTCTAAAGAGCAGGAATGCCATAGGGGGGCCAAGGTCTGCCAAGCTCCAGTGTAGAAGATGGTACCATTTGTTCAGCCAAAAATATAACACAAAACCCAGAACAGAAAATGGCTGCCTGGCGTTAGCTGCTGAATTATTACTCCCTGAGAGAGAAAGGTCACTGTAAGGCAGGCGTCCCCAAACTTTTTACACAGGGGGCCAGTTCACTGTCCCGCAGACGGTTGGAGGGCCGCCACATACTGTGCTCCTCTCACCGACTACCAATGAAAGAGGTTCCCCTTCCTGAAGTGTGGCGGGGGGGCCCAGATAAATGGCCTCAGGGGGCCGCATGCGGCCCGTGGGCCGTAGTTTGGGGACGCCTGCTGTAAGGAGTTGGTCCCTGGAAGGCCTTAGTTGACCCTTTAAGTTTACCTGATAGATGCAATGGTGCAAGGAGTGGAATTGGGAGAAGCAGTGGCTGATAAACTTTGACTATTTTATTCTAATTCAGAAATGCTGTAGATTACATGAACAGAGAGATACATCTGAGGCTTGTGAGACCAAATATTTACATTCCCAGGAGTGTGCATTCTCTTTTGAGTAGGAAAAACCGTTAGTGGGAGAGGAGCAAGGCTCTGCTCCTAGCTTTTAAAGCTCACCCTGGGTAGAGTTTCTTTTTTTATTTTTCTTATTAGCAGAGTGGAGAGAAGGAACTAACATTTATCGAGGGCATATAATTTCTTTCTTGGCGACATTATTCAACTTCATCACTTCAACATCTCTTTGAGATAGATTTCTGTTTTACAGAGATAAACAAATCTTTGGAAATTTAAGAGACTTGCCAAAATTAATTCAACATTGGGAATCTAAGTTTTTAGACTTGCAAATTCACATCAGAGTCAACTAGACCGCATGTGTTTGCAAGTCTCTTGGTTATCAGAAGTGATCCCTACACAGATGTTTTCTAAAGCTTTCTCCAAATCTAAACCTTGATGATTGAGGAGATTTTTAACTTATTTGTTTTTAAGTTAAAGAAATTAGTTCTCAGTACTTTACTTTGAACTTTTTTGCTAGACTTTGACTTTATCCTTTTTCCTGGCAAACAGTTACAATTGATTTTTCTCCTGGTTTCTTCTCTCCAACACTCAAAAAGGATAGTCCATGAAATGGTGGCCAAAAACATAAACTGATAAAGCATAGAATACTAAAGACCAGAAGCTGAATACATACACATAGCAGCAATTTTATATTTCCCCACGTTTCCGGAGGTCTGATAAATTTATTGCAGGTGATTTTAAATTGACCGAAGCACAACTTTTTAGTCTAACTGTTGAGTGGTAATACGCACTGAGAGTAGAAAGTGAGTGAAATGTGTGATCTTGGAAGGTTATATAATCCCTATGAACCTCCACATTTTTCCTCATAAGATGGAGATAATGACTCTTCATAAGACTGTTCTAATAATTTAAAAGTATAAGTACAGTACCTTACATAGCTTTATTTCAATCCACCATGTCCATCTTCTCTCTATGGTTAACTTTGGCAAAGGAATAGCAATCAAGTAATCATCAGACCAAGACTAATCATTTAATACATTCCAGCCAATGTACTTCATCTTGGATCACCATCCTGATGGAGGGTCATTCAGTATTCTGTTGTTATTTAAGGCTTATAACATCTTGCTGTCTTCAATTCTTTCTAGTGAGTCTCAGTCATGGCTGTGCATCAGAACAGTTGATGGTTTCTAAAACCTCCCATGCCTCAAGCTGACTCTGACCTTAACTCTTAGGTCTTCCGGGCTAGGGATCAGAGGAGAAGCCCAGTGATATGTACTCTTTGCAAGCCACACAGGGGAATCCGCTGCACATGTTAGGTTGAGAATTATCACAATTTGGCCAGTGTGTTCTAGGTTGGGTCAGTCTTGAAAATGTGAAAAGGCTGCATTCCCAAAAGTCAACTGTGCTAAACCCTTTCTTAAATATCTATAGCTGTGTTTTTTAAAGCACTGTCTCGAAACTGCCTGCATCAGTAATACCTGGTGTTCTTGTTGCAAGTGCAGCTTTCTAGGCCTAACCCCAGATTATAATCCTTGTTTATGCAGCCTCAGTAATTTTTGGGATTTCTGTAGTTAACGTGTTTCCTAGATGATACTTACACACATTGAAATTTAAAAATTATTGACAGAGAGATTTCCAAACAGAGATAGTTTGAGGACAGACTGGAGAGTAAAACAAAAATCTGCCTTAATTAGTAGCGTCTCTGTTTAGGGTAGAGGCAAAATAATAAGCATCCTTTGGGTTTCTCAATTTTGTATCATTTTGATGAAAGCCTGTAGATATGAGTTTATATTACATTCGATTGAATCCAGTAAAGAAGGATAAAATATCACTTGCTTTTATAAATCAGAAGGGAAACTACTTGGCAAAGCATGCAGCTCAGTGCCCTAGTTTTCGACAGCCGATCTGGGAAAATGTCATGCTGCAATACCAGGGAAATTGCCAATCTCCTACAAAGGAAAGCACTTTTTGTTGTTGTTGTTGTTGGTAACTAAGGAGGTTTAGGGTGCACTGGGATGTGAAGACTTGAAAGCACTTGAATCTTCTATGGAAATGCCTGAACCACGCTTACCACCACCATGTCCACGTCAATCAAATGCAGTTTTTGTCGAAGTTGCTTTGATTTAGTCTCTTTCTAATTATGACTTCTGCTGAAATTTGATCATGTGGACAGGGCTAGGAAATAAAAGAACAACTGTGGTTTTAGAGGTTTTTGTTTTGTTTTAAACATATCCTTAAAATGAATTAAGCTTCAGTCAACTTAACATCCCTTGCAATAAATTCATTAGACCTCTGAAAACATGGGGAAATATAAAATTGCTGCTATGTGCATTTCAGCTTCTGGTCTTCAGTGTTCTATGCTTTTTCAGTTTAGGGTTTTAGCCACCATTTCATGGTGTATCCTTTTTTAGTGTTGGCGAGAAGAAACCAGGAGGATGAACAATTACTTTATAATTCCCTCAATTGTTCTGATGCAATTTGTTTTTGTACAGTGTTTGGTCACAACCTTAGATTTTGTATTTATTGAAAGGGTAAGATACAGTAGCACATTTAGTGTACAGTGTCTGACCCCACATATATCTGAATTTTGGTCTACAATTTCTCTAAAGTAGCAAGAGTCAAGAACCATTTTGAGGTCTGCTGGTTATCTGGATGTTGGAGTCATCTCCAGCAGCTTTGTTTTTACTTAATTGATTTATTTGTTTTTGTCATCACCATCCGAAAATGGGAGGATAGAGTATAGAATTCACATCTAATACCCAGTCTGATGGTCATCACATTACACACTAGCGTTATCCTCTTGCATATTTCTTTGCCTGTTTCGTGCTTAGATTCCATAGATGTGAATCATACCTTCTGTGAAATCTTTAAATCCCAAGGGAGACAAAAATTTTGTTGCCCAGAAAGGAAATGCTTCTAGAATAAATGGAGAAACTTTCTTGTAATTTAGAAATAAGGATTCAGATTGTGTTGAATAATTTAACACTATGATGGGTTATCTTAAAAAGGAAACATCAAGGATAGTATTTGAATTCAAGAAATTTTACTTCACAGGATAAATTCCAGGCTCCTCATCATGTGTCTGAGGTCCTCTTTCATTTACTTGCTTCCTACCTTTTGGCTCATTCCTGTCACTCACCATCTGACACTGAATATTTCAACAACACAGAAGTGTTTAAATTTCTTATATACACCATTGCTGCAGGGAAACAAGAAACAGGGGGTTTATCTGAGTCTGGAAGCTGGGGTTGTCCTACAAGAGCTAGAACCATGGTATGAGCTGTCAGGTAGGATCTACGACTACAAACAAAGGGGATTTCCCTTGGGAGGTAAATCAGAAAAAACACAGCAACTGCTAGAAATTTCACCATGCAGTCTGAGAGACATGTAAATATCCTGGCTTCCCTTCCTGGCCTTCATTCTTCCATCAGTGACTTCCATTGCCTAAATGTCTGAGACACATGTAAATATCTTGGCTTCTCTTCCTGGCCTTCATTCTTCCACTAGTGACTTCCATTGCCTAAACTAGTTACAGGTCAGTTGGCAAGGGAGCCTGGGGAATGTTGTTCTCTGAGATACAAAAGCAGAGCAGCAAGGATACAGGGAGTGAATCTTACAGCAAAACTTGGAAGTGAATTGTACAACCCATGTTAGACTTGGCCTACTCAAAAGCACTCTGAAACCAGAACTTGAGTTCAAGTAGTTTAAATGGGAGGTGAATCCAGAGTACATAGGAAGAGAAGTAGAAAAATGATAAATGAAAAATAAAGAAGTCACTGCATTAATAAGCAGATTGTCACTGTGGGCAACTGGGTAGAGCTCAGTCATGCTGGGGACACTTGAGAGATTGCATAGAAGAAGCCTCAGGTATTCCACCTGAGGGGTGAGGAAGTCGAGATATGTATGCACCAACTCTCCTCCATCATTGGCTGAAAACTGCCATTGGGAGATGGGCCAGTACCTGGGTGGTGCTTCCAGCCTGCCTTGGGCATGGGGTTAAACATGTTCTGTCGGTCACAGAACATCCACAGGCAGAGAATCACAAGTGCTTGCAGTAAGATCCTGTCAGCATATGCAAGAACGGGGAGTAACAAGGGACTATGGCAGCACCTGCTGTATTCACAAGACTAAATTAGGTGCTTCTCTTCTGTGTGTCTTTAGTACTTTCTTTATATGTCTGTCACTACATTGACTACTTATCTGTTTCTAATGCAAACTTTTGCTCCTTAAGGCAGAAAGTATTTTCTATTCTTTATCTAATCCCCACTAATAGGCCACAGAAATCCTTAATAAATGTAAGATATTAAATGGATATTTATTAACTCTACCAGACACAACGTCTTCCCTTTTTATTAACAATAATTTGGTATATTCTATTTACCACCCTGAAATAAGGATACAACATAACCTACTGTGATAGGCTAAATTGTTCTCCCAATGTTTGTATGGTACAACCTGACTGCCAATGTGACTGTATTGGGGGATAGTGTCTTAAATAGATCATAAGGTGTGGCCCTAATTTGATAGAACTTTGGCCTTATAAGAAGAGATCTCCTTCTCCTTTCTCTCTCTCTCCCTCTCTCCCTCTCTCCTCTCTCTCTCTCTCTCTCTCTCTCTCTCCCCCCCCATTCTATCTCTCTCTCTCTCTCCCTCCCTCCCTCCCTCCCCTCTGTCTCTCTCCCCTCTGTCTCTCTCCCCTCTGTCTCTCTGTGAGGACACAATGATAAGTTGGCAGTCAGGAAGAGAGCTCTTACCAGAACTGGACAATGCTGGCATTCTGATATCAGATATTCAGCCTCTGGAACTGTTAGAAAACAAGTTTCTGTTGTTATATCACACAGACTATGATATTTGGTTATGGCAGCCTACTTGCCCACATTATTAATAGCATGTCTTAATTCTAATAAAAAAGAAATACTAAGCAACTAATATATAATAAAACAATATGAATTTCATTATGTAAAAGATCAGGAATGAGTACACCAGAAGGCATAATAAGATAGAGTACTTATACCTACTTATAAAACGTATTTAGTTTTAAGAGAAAAAAGAAAACATTCATCTGAATATTGTTGCCATTTAAAAAATCTTTGTTAATGGAAATATGGGCTAATACATAGACTCAATGTATATGTCATAGACTCAGTGTGAACACAGTAACAAATATGCAGAATAACAGTGAGTGTTATATTTAGAAGTTAAATTTTGAAATTGTTGTGACTTATGGCATGCTATCGTGAAGAAATGAAATAAAAGATTTAATTTCATTAAGAAATGAAATCTTAATTCACAGTGAAATTACTTTTTCATTGATTAACATTATGACATTTTTAAAAAGTTCTTTGTAATTAAAATGGAACAGACTATGTTTATATTCGTGTTTATTTGTAACTCTATACAGAGAGCTAGAATCTAGGGTCAGTTATATAGAGATTATTCATCAGGATAAATCTCTCATAGGGTATTTGATAGTTCCCAGATCCGGAACAGTTCTCTGATATACAGGATAGGCTGTTCATCCCTAGAGGATCCCCTAATCATTGTGAGAACCAAAACATACCTAAAATTCGTAAACACCTCTTTAAAAGTGGTATTGCTCCATTGAGAACTGCTGTGTTCAATGTTTGTTAAGTGCATCTGCTTGTTGAAAAAAACAGAACCTCAGTTTTGGGGTAGTTGTGAATAGGTAAAATTTCAAGACATTCAAGTAGTCTAGGAATATAAAAAATAGAAATTAACCAATGTATTAAAAGTCACCTCCTCAGTATAAAGATGGATGCTTTGAAAATATGGGTTTAAAAACTTGGATATTTATTAGGATATTTAAAAACATCTTCAAGAAGAAAATATGATGAAAGTGACCTTTTCAGTTCGGCATTTTTATAATGGCTGGGAAAAAGATACAGGTGTCATGCTTATGAGATACAGAAATAACACAATGTTGAGAAGAATAAGTAATGTGATGTGTCACACCCATCATAAAACAAGTTAAAGCAAATATGATGAAATTTAAACTCAGGCCTTAGAATATGATTGCATCAATATAGAATGAAGACATAGGCTCACTTATACACAGTGCCTTATTACTATCTTAAGAAGTAAAGCAACATAGGTTTCACCTATGTCCATGTAATTTTTGTTGTTGTTTTTTTGTGTTTTTTGTTGTTGTTTTCTGTGAGACAGATTCTTGCTCTGTAGCCAGGCTGGAGTGCAATGGCATGATCTTGGCTCACTGCAGCCTGTGCCTCCTGGGTTCAAGTGATTCTCCTGTCTCAGTCTCTTGAGTAGCTGGGACTACAGGTGCATGTCACCATGCCCAGCTAATTTTTGTATTTTTAGTAGAGATGGGGTTTCACCACGTTGGTCAAGATGGTCTCAGTCTCCTGATTTCATGATCCACCCACCTTGGCCTCCCAAAGTGCTGGGATTATAGGCATGAGCCACCATGCCCAGCTCCATGTAATCTTTAATTACAATAGATGTAATTTTTTTTTTTTTTTGCGGGGGGACGGAGTTTCGCTCTTGTTACCCAGGCTGGAGTGCAATGGTGCCATCTCAGCTCACAGCAACCTCCGCCTCCTGGGTTCAGGCAATTCTCCTGCCTCAGCCTCCTGAGTAGCTGGGATTACAGGCATGCACCACCATGCCCAGCTACTTTTTTGTATTTTTAGTAGAGACAGGGTTTCACCATGTTGATCAGGATGGTCTCTATCTCTTGACCTCGTGATCCACCCGCCTCGGCCTCCCAAAGTGCTGGGATTACAGGCTTGAGCCACCGCGCCTGGCCAATAGATGTAATCTTTAACTGCAATATTCAAAACAGGCAAAGTTATCTTGTCTTAGACCTGTCTATGGTAATGACCTTAATTCTGAGTGCTCTACTTTAGGAGGAGAATTTATCAACCCAAGGGCTTTTAGAAAATACAAGGATAATAAAGTTCTAACTTAAAGAAATGAAGGACAGAATAGAAGATTTTGAGTGGAGAAGAAAATACTTAGGGAAGACATATATATATATATGTGTGTGTGTGTGTGTGTGTGTATATATATATATATGTATGTATATATACATATATATATATGTAAGTAAATTGAGACTCAGAGAGATTGAATAACTTGTCCAAGGTACCCAAACTAAAACTAATTGTCATTTATCAAATAGTCATTGCCATGTGAGATGATACATAATTTGCAATGTTCACAATCAGCATATGTGTTGGTTGTAGTAATATAAACTGCTATAAATTAACCCCAAAATTTTAGTAGCTTAACACAATAAAAGTTTATTCTATATATTTAACTATTCAATCTTTGATCCTGTTAAATGATATGCTTTATTTCATGTGGGTATTCTAGAACCCAGGCTTCCTGCATCTTGTGGGTATTTTATCAACTAAAGTGTGTATAGTATCACAGCTGCTTCTTTTTTTTTTTTTTTTTTTTTGAGACGGAGTTTCGCTCTTGTTGCCCAGGCTGGAGTGCAATGGCGCGATCTCGGCTCACCGCAACCTCCGCCTCCTGGGTTCAGGCAATTCTCTTGCCTCAGCCTCCTGAGTAGCTGGGATTACAGGCACACGCCACCATGCCCAGCTAATTTTTAGTATTTTTAGTAGAGACGGGGTTTCACCATGTTGACCAGGATGATCTCGATCTCTTGACCTCATGATCCACCCGCCTCGGCCTCCCAACGTGCTGGGATTACAGGCTTGAGCCACCGCGCCCGGCTCACAGCTGCTTCTTAACAGCTGCCTAGAACATGAGTTCTTCTTCTTCCATTAGCCAGAATAACTCACAAGACCAAACTTCAAAGCAAGAGAGGTCATGGGGAGACACAAAGGAAGTCAGAAAGGGGCTGGGAAATACAGGCCCCATATGGGTGGTTGTCTCCCAAAGAGTCCTGGCTAAAAAACAGAATAAATTTGGGGTTTGATGACTAACTGTATTAGTCAATTTTCACACTGCTATAAAGAAATACCCAAGACTTGTTAATATACTTAAAAAAGAGGTTTAATTGACTTACAGTTCTACAGGGCTGGAGAGGACTCAAGAAACTTACAGTTATGGTAGAAGGGAAAGAGGCATGTCTTACATGGTGGCAGGCCAGAGAGAGAGAGAGAGAGAGAGAGAGAGAGAGAGAGAGAGAGAGAGTGTGTGTGTGTGTGAAAGAAGCAAAGAGGGAAGAGCCCTTTATGAAACCATCAGATCTCATAAGAACTCATTCACTGTCACAAGAATGGCATGTGGGAAATGGCTTCCATGCCACAATCACTTCCTTCCAGGTCCTGTCCTCAACACATGAGAATTAAGGGGATTACAATTCAAGAAGGAGATTTGGGTGGGGACACATAGCCAAATCATATCACTGAACTCAGCTACAAAAAGCAAGATGCATTTTTCTCTCTTTATTTGATAATGAAGAATACCAAGGTCATGAAGATTCAAAGAACTTTCTTTAGGATTCATGACCTTTAAGTGGCTGTTCAATTTTTATCTAGTTTTAAAGCCTAGGTATGTTACACCACATGAAACCGTCCTCAGTGAGCAACAGTTCTTTCTATTCTTTCTTTGTTCTCTTCCCCAAATGAGGTCAATCTTCCTATTTTTACTGGATTTTTTAGATCAGCCAGTGGACTCTTAGCTAGTTCTAACTTTCTTGAATCAAGAGTTACATGTTTTTTCTAAAAAAAATCTTTGGTGAGTTCCCTGAGGCGTGACACCAATCATTTTTCGATTGAAACATATACATACACATAGGCATACACACTAACACACAGACTTGCAAGCTCCTTCACTGACCTTTTCTCACTCATGCACTTTTCTCCTTTGGGGGATTAAATCACTCTTGGCTCCACCTCTCTGGTATTTAAATTAGTCTGCATAAAATACTGAAGTCACTTATCTTCCAGGCTTTGCTCAATCTCCTTAGCAACCTCCTTAGCAACAGACTTCTTTAAAAAGGAATCTCAAAAAAGTTGCACAGGACCATATTCCTTGCAATTGTACTAAAAATTGGAAAAAATAAAATAGAAACTCTCATAACAACTTACACTCACTTCCCTCTCATTTGTTTATTCAACAACCCTTTGATCTGTTGAGCTGCCTAGTATTGTTCCTTCTTCACCTGGCGTTCAGAGTGAGCTCCAAACACAGATCAGTTTGTATCATTTTCCTACTAAAATCTCTCTGCAGTATTTTCTGCTTCGCTTCTGATGATACAAACCAAATTTTGTCTAGAGCCTACAAAACCAGCTCCAGCTGTCCCTCAGACTTCACTGTCTCTGCCCTCCTTTTCTCCAACTATTCTATCTTGCTGTTACTCATTTCTCTCTTCAAGACCTTCACGTTTGCTATTTTCTCTCTGCCTGGGCTGTGCTACCCCCACATTTTTACATGATTCATTCCTTCTCATACTCAGTAAGGTACCTTCTCATACTTATGGACCACTTTAATTAATCCGCATTATTTCTTAATAGAATTTGACCCTATTTAAAAATACTAACTTTACTTGTTTATGCATTTACTTTGCATGTAATTGCCATGAGGGGAGGGATTTTGCCTTCACTGCCTTATTCCCAACTTGGTACAGATTTGGGTTGAATAAATTAAATAATAAGTGTCAATATTTGTTTACTGCCTTTCATGTATCAGACTTCCTTGAGTAGTTTGATTGTTATTAAGAGTATTGATAAAATGTCTGGTATATATAGAAGCCAGGGCCTGGTATCACACCCATCTTGGAAACAAGGGTTTGTGTATCAGAGATACCCCACTCCAGATTTAGTTCCAGAGCTGAATTAGCATTCTGGTAGAACAGCAAGCCTGACCGTAATTAGTCTGCAGAAGTAGGAAAGGTGCTGTCTATGTAGTTTTGCTCCCTGCATTCATTTGCCTTCAAGAGCATGCATAAAACATGCTTGCTTAACTTTGGGCAAAGTTCAGCATACTGGTGTTGAAGGGAAATTCATCTTTCAGACAGGTGGTATCTGAGATTCTAAAACTGAGCACAGGTGACAAAAGAGGTTTGCTTAAGAGGACAGGAAAGATTCCTTAGTGTTTTTTATACCTGTCCCTCCCGATCCCTTCTCAGAAACAGTGCTTGTTTAAAAAAAAAATGTGCAAGTTGGTGCTTTATGGATGATGCAGATTATTCCAGAGGAAATAAATGCAGTGTGTAAGTTAATCAAAAGCATTTTCCCCACATTGACTTTGCTTCTTAGCTCTTCAATTAGCTATTCAAGAGCAGCACTCCTGCACATGTCTAAAAATAGAAGCCCAGTCAGGGAATAAGTAAAACACCCTGTTTTCTCTTTATTTCAATAGTGGTTAAGAGTTGCACATTAGTGTCACAAAACTGATAGGTTTATAACATTTTGTTGAAAAACTGTACATCTGTAATAGAAAAGACATGTGTAGAGGCTTTACTCATTTTAAAAGCATAGTATTACATTAATTTTCCCTAGAACTTTGTAGCTTGCAAAGCACTTTAATGTAAATAATACAACTTTTCTTTTCTGGATACAAATAGGTTATATTAACATTGAAACCAATCGTGGGGGCATCTTGCCCTCATTTGTGCATACACTGGCAATGCCTCTCATCTCTGTGTTTTATAAAGCCGAGAGGTGATGTTTGATCTTGTCTCAAAACGTTATGTAGCAGGTACTGTTATCCCAAAAGGTCCATTACTTTCTTTCTATTCTGATCTGGTTTGTTTTCTACATGTTGTCTGTCCTCCAAACTACTTTGAAAATGCCTCATAGGGCTCTAGCAATGCTGAAATGACAGTACTAATGTCCATGCTGACCCTTGTGCTAGAGAGATGCTGTGTTCCCTGGGGAAGTGGAGAGAATGCTTAGCTTTAACCAGTTTTATGCTACATTTTCCTCCTTTTTTCTTCCACATAATTGGACAGATATCAACAACTACAGATTTTTTTGAGTAGGCCCCCCAACCCCATCAACTCACAAGGCACACTCAGAGAAACCCTAGCACTGGGTCCAGTTTAGGCTCAAGGGCAAATCTGCTGTACATTATTTTATGAGGTTTTCATGACAACCTTTTGAGACAGTTGGAGAAAGTCATTATGCCATTTAATATATTGGAAACTAAAATACAAGGTAGTAGATTTAAAAAAAATTTAAAAACAATCATTAAGAATTATCTAGTTAAACTAGGGAATCAGATACATTTCTATTTATCTTAACCTGGATCTTTTCTATTCTTTGTCTAAGCAATAGACAGCTCTGTGGTGTAGAGGTGTCTAATTGCCTCTAAATGAGAAGAGATGTCCACGCAGGGGTGCATTTCATGTGAGTGGAGGTTTAGAAGCAGAGAGAGACTGGCTGCTGGTACACTGGAGTGATCAGATACCATGTGGGGAATATGAACTAGATAATCTCTGATGCCTTCCTAATCCTTTTTTTTTTTTTTTTTTTTTTTTTTTTTTTTTTTTTTGGTCTGTAATCCCACAGCTAAATCAAAAACCAAACAAACAACAATGTGGTTCTGCTGAAGGGAAGAGAAGGCTCTGGGCTTTTATTAAAAGTGAGGGGCACTGGGAGGAATATACAAAGCAAAGTGGTTGATGATATCTCAGAGAAAGGCAGAGGGAATGGCTTTTCAGCTTAGGAAAGGGCAGGGTGGAGAGAAGCAGCTTCTGGATTACTAACTTGATCCTAATGCAAGGGTGGAGAAGCAGTGACCTGACTGTAAGTCTTCCCTGGCTGCAGAAATTTGAAGATGAAATAACCAAACAGTATAAGGAGGGGACTTCCAAGTGCAGGTACAAGAGTTGAGTGGGAGCAAAGCGTTTATTCAGAGGCAGCTCCACCCGCCAGAGGAGTCTCAGAACACTCTCCTATTTAACTTTGGCTCCCTGTCCATGTCTAGGGGCAGCATCACCTAGCAGACGCCAGAGCAATAGCACTGGTAATGGTGGAGCAAAACTTTCTGATATATAAAAGCCAGTCAGGGGAATTCAGCCTCACAGGAAAGAAGAAAGACAAATGACAATTGTGATACATCCAGAAATCCTCCTTTCTAAGGCCTTCATTTTGAATAAACATGAATCAAAAAGTCCTGGGGCAAGGAATCATGACCTGACCAGTGACACAGGTTGGGAGTCTGGAAGAAGTACCTGTTACTCAATATTAACCTTTCTATAGTTAATTGGCATTTTCCCACAGTTTTCTGTTCATTCATTTTTCTACAGGGTTCCCAGCATCTAGGCTTTCAGTACACTTGATTCCTCTCACACACTGGGACTTGTCCGTGTGTGTGTGTGTGTGTGTGTGTGTGTGTGTGTGTGTGTGTGTGTGTTAGTCATGTTAAAGAAAAAAAGGATTCAGTGTTCCTTTCATAAGGAATACTGTATTTCAATAAGAAACACTTTAGGACTATTTCAGCAGGTTTTAAACTATCTCAATAGAGAGAGAGAGAAAGCAAGCTTCAAAGGTAGCTAGAGAACTGGGGATTTATAGCCAAGAAGCAAGAAGCAGGGGACAGTGGATGAATTGTTTAGAGAAGATATCAACGTGATGGAGAATTCTTGCTAAGTCAATTTATGAAACCAATGTTTGAGGATGAGGAATTTGATCAAATGTTGAGGATGATCAGATATAAAAGGTAGGGGAATTGCTCTAAAGTGACTTAGCAGGATTCTTGCTAAAACTGGAATAAATAAGTCAAAAATAAGGCCCAAGTATGAGGCTTAGTTGAAAACAGGGCTCAGAAGAACCTGTATAAAATCTCACAGGGGACAGTGTCTTGTTCAGTGGAAGGTGGTAGGCTTGTCATGGAACCATCTTTTCTTCTGAAATGACCTGTGTTTCTTAGCTTTGGCCTGTGAACTGTGAACATTCATACTGCTAAATCCTTAACCATTAGGACATGATATTCCACCTGACAACTCATACAAGTGCCTTTACCTCATTTATCTCAGCAGTGGAAACAATGTTGTAATAAACAACACTCTACTGAATGGTGTAAAATTTATTTTGAAATCTTTATTTAAAAAAAATGAGTTCAGACAACTTTAATAATCTAAAATCTGAGTGAAGTCCTCATCAGAAAATAAAAGCAGTTTTTCTTTACAGTTGGATAAATGGAGACAGGTAAAATGTGTCTCTCCTGGTAACAGCAGAAGTAACAGAGTTGGGAATATAATTCCCACTCTGATTCCTAGGTCCCTGTTCTCATCAATAAAGTGCAGTCAACACCCTGCTCTCTTGCTCTGATTGCTGTTTTACATGCCCCAATTCTCCCATTAAATCTAAATTGTATTTGTATTTAAATGTAAATTGTACTTAGCTTCTCCAGCAGAAGCTTTAATTTTTGTAGCGTGTTTAAGAGTTCTGAGGGGAAGTTATTAAAATTTTGTCTTGAGAGCTAAGGTGAAAAGGTAGTGCAAAAGTTAAATGACTGATCACAGGACATATGCAGACCACTATTGCCAGTGTAGACTATGTTATTCCTTCTACTTTTGTGAATGTTTGAAACTTTTCAAAGCAAAGCATTTAAAATAACAATAAAAATCAAAATATGACAAATAAAAGGAAATATGAGTATCCATTTGCCCACTAAGCTTACTTTCTAATATAATACCTTTAATAGCTAATTATCTTTATCTAATTCCTATGTTTTCCAAACCCCATTCACCTCTAGCTTAGGTTAGCATGCATATAATGACTATGATGTGTTGAATAGCTTCAGGAAAAATAGTAAAGGTTTGAATGTACACATTGTCTTGGTATATATGTGCTAACTATTAACATCAATACACTCTTGGTTCCTGACTACACATGAGATCCCTAAGGTGAAAGACACTGGATGTAAAATTGAAAGGAAGTGAACTTGATGAAAGTTCCCAGTAATTCAGAATATTCCTATGTGACGAGGAAACAGAAAATTCTACCAATATTTTCCAAAATTTCTGTTCAATGGAAAATGTGGGTAAAGAATAATATAAAGCTCATAGTTTAACACAAAGAAATAAATAAGACTTTATAGAATTTACCAAGAGTTGGTAAGTGGAACTCTTAATTAGAATAGAGCTAAGAAAGAGTGGAATTTGTGCAAAATATAGAAGGGAAAATTGGGAAAATCTTTTATGTGACTACATATGCTATACAAGATATAGTATTTTAAGAAATTTAAGAAGGGGAATGACATAATTAATTTGCACATTCTTAAAACAGCATGGCATGTGATTAGAGGGGAAAAAACAGGAGTCAAAAAGCCAATTTATGTAGATAAGAAATAATGGATGTCTAAACGAATACAGTTACATGGTCAAAAGAAAGGGACACATTTGAGGAATAACGAAGAGGTGAAATTAATAGTATGTATGAGACTTCAAGCATCTGCTTTAGAAATTTGGGTAGATGATGGTTTAATTTCCAATGCACAAATCTGTTGAGAAAATGTTCAGATTTGGAAATTTTGCTATGGAGTGTTTATGGGACATTTAATTTAAGATGACCAGCAGTCAATGGAAGAATCACACATGGAGCTCAGTCAAGATGTCTACAGAGAGATACTTATGGTATTCAGGTTATGGAGATATAATTTGAAAGACTAATCCAAGTAGAAAGAGATCTACAGATTGAATCTTAGAAATGCCACATGAAATTAATAACAGCTCTGAGATTGGCATTTTAAAGCACTAAACGTAGTACTGAAATATATCTTAATATATTTTACTATGTTTAAATATGTTTAATGTATTAAAAAAATGTATACACACACACACACACACATATATTCATATATAAAACACTTTGGAGCCTAGAAAAAGAAATATTCTATTCTGAACTATTTTCTAGTAAAGTGAAAAAGTTTTCCTTAATCTTGGAGGATGTCTTCCGAAAGAGGAAGTAGATTTAGCCTATATAGTCAAAGGCATAATCAAGAACAATTAAATAAGAAAGAACTTTCTAGTAAATTGAACTGTGTCAAATAAGATAATCTGGTCAGGCAGAAGCAAATTTTCAGACACTAAAGCTATGTCTGACATACACAAAGCACACAATAAACATTTATTAAATGAATAAGACTGATCATTTTGCTGAGAGTTGTAAATGATAGCATATTTAATGAGAAGCTTTTTAAAATGTCCCCTACAATTGATTTCTGTCTAGTCTTACAACTGTAAGATTCCACACTGGGTAATTCTCTGGTCCACTTTTTGAGATCATTAAACGTAAAGGATCACCTAAAGATAAGATTTCCCTGAGATGGCTGCATGAAATTGTCACCCTTTCAGAGAAAAGGGTGCTCTGAATGTGTTTGAGCCTACTTAGTCGTATATAACCTAAAAATCCAATTAGACATTTACATAGAATTAACACTTGATCAAGATATTTACTTTGAACATCATTAGTTTCCTTAAAATTTTAAGATTTTGTTCTATTTCCATTTCAATTTCTCCTTTACCATTGTGCTAGCCGTCTATAATTATAGAGCTGAAAATGGTCAGAAAGATCATTGATTAATCCATCTCCCTGGATTCAGGCAGAATAACAATTAGATAATTTTGTATTAATGAAGTCATAAAATTGTCATAACAATTTCATGACACATTATTTTCATAATTCAGTTGTTTTATATTTAGAAGTGTGAAGTACACAGGAATATGTATTTGATTTATTCTAAGACCTTTCTCCTAACCCCTCTAGCTTTATTATTTTTTAAAAGGTTCTTGCTTTTAGATAGAACTTGAAACATATGTACACAGTAACTCCTAATATTAACCTGCATGTATCATTTTAAAATTGTTTTTGTTTTTCTTACTTTTTTCTAACTGTTACCCAATGTGTTTTTCATGTTATAATTCTATATGAACAGTATATTCGTATTTTAAATTTTATAATTTTTTTCTTTATTTAAAGTCTTCAGTGGCTTTGCAATGCTTCTGAATTAGGATGATGTTTATTATTCTCAAAGACCTGTTTTCATATATTCAACCTCTCTGGGTTTCCTACATCTTGAAATTAATATATAAACATTTGACTTTTATTTATTTTTTGACACAGAGTCTCACTTTGTTGCCCAAACTGGAGTGCAGTGGCGCAATCTCGGCTCACTGCAACCTCCACCTCCCAGATTCAAGTGATTCTCCTGCCTCAGCCTCCCAAGTAGCTGGGACTACAGGGGTGTGCCACCACGCCCAGCTAACTTTTTGTACTTTTAGTAGAGACTGGGTTTCACCATGTTGTCTATGCTGGTCTTCAACTCCTGACCTTAGATGATCCACCTGCCTACGTGTCCCAAAGTGCTGGGATTATAGGCATGAGCCACCTGGCCCAGCCAAACATGCTATTTTTATTGTTATACAGAACTCTGTTTACTTTTAAAACATGGTGCCATTTTATGCTTCTGGATGCAATTAGCACATATATATATATATATATATATATATATATATATATATATATATTAAGTTAACTAGAATAAAACTGAATTTTAACACCAAACACATGCTATTGTCATTTTAGGGCACAGTGTAAATAAGAGATTCTAGTGAGAAAAAAGTTAGGTTTTCTAAGCAGATGAGTCAATAAAGAAGCACTAGCTTCTTCCATAATATTAATATTATAGCTGATATATATAAATCATTTTTCCTTTGAGTTCTAGGTGGTACCTTCTAGTTCAATATCGTACTGAATATACTGGTAGAAAAACAGAAATAGTATGTAACTCATTTGACTCTGTGCAGCACAAAATATATAGAAGCTTCATCCCTGTCATTTAGTTGGATGGTAGAGATGCATGACTTGTTCTCTTCATATGGGTCTAAGTATTGACTGAGAAGTTATTACCAAGTATTTATTTTGTGCTTGCAACAAAACACAAAGACTGATTGTATCAATTATGATTATAAAGATAATCTGGCCAAATAGAGGAACTAAAGGGATAATTAGTCCAAGTTCAACTCAGCAGATATTTAACATGTATGTATCAAGCATTTACTAGATATTATGTATGTGCAGGAAGAAAATTACTAAGTTAGTGCATCCCAAAGTGTTAGCTGTGGTTTAGATAACCGTTTTAGGTAGTGTATTGAGATGGTATTAAATGGCAGAGCATCATACAATAGGCAAGCTATTTTTACTTCTCTTCAAAACTTCCTAATTATTATCAGGAAGGATATTTTAACTTGATACTCCAATACCTTAAGCACCTTTCTAATACAAGTTTGTTTATTTACAAAAGGGGGAGGCATTATTCTAAGTATTTGAGGTACACAACAATATCATTACAATTTAATAATATTTTTATTTTTGTCATTTTAATTTCTCTTTAATTAGAGCTATGATATGATTTTCCTTTAGAATAAATATATTTAAACCAAAAAGAAAATAAGTTTAAAGAATACTAATGGGGGACTTCCACCAAGATGGCTGAATGGGAACAACTCCAGAGAGCAGTTCCAGTCAGAGTGACCCAGAAGGCGAGCGTTCTCCACATTCCCAACCAAGGTACCAGGTTCATTTCAATGGGACTGGTCGGACAGTGGGAATAGCCCAAAAAGGGTGAACAGAAGCAGGGGGGCTAATCAAAGCAGGCTGAGGCACTGCCCCACCCAGGAAGTGCATTTGGCCCAGAGGATTCGGGGCCATACCCACTGTCACTCGGGTCCAGATATTGTGCTTCTCCCATGGCCTCTGCAACCCACAGCACAGGAGAACTCTGCTGGGCTGAAAAGTGCGAGCAAACTTCTAACACAGATCTGAGTGACAGCTCCAGCCCACCTCGCGCTGTCAGTTAGCAACACATATCTGGATGGAAGTTTTGACTAACACTAGCTGAGAACACTTGCAGGATGGAACTACCCATCCCCCAGAAAGTGGGAGAGTTGAAAACAGGGAAGCAGGTGATACGGCTTGGCAGGTCCCACCCCTACAAAGTCCAGCAAACTGAAGCCCTCTCACTAGAGTTTTGCAGCCAGCAAATCAGTTTGAACTTGATGCAGGCTGATCGAGCTTGGTGGGAGAAAGGATGTCCACCATTGGGAAGGCGGGTCTAACCTCACCTGTGTAAACATAACCCAGAGGAAGACTACCCAGCAGCCGGGCTGAGCCCAAGGCCGCCCAGCAGCACCTCTGCAGCCAGACAGGTGACAGACTGCCTCATCAAGCAGCTTCCTGACAACTGCATAACCAAAAAAATACCTCATACAGGAGAAATACCTTCAACTTCAAGAGAAAGGACGTCCACTCAGAGATCCCATTCAAAACCACCAATTTCAAAGATCAAAGGTAGATAAATTCATGAAGATGGGAAGAAACCAGGGCAAAAAGGATGAAATTATTGAAGACCAGAATGCCTCTCCATCAAGGGACCACTACTCCTCACCAACAAGAGAGCAAAACTGGATGGAGAACGAGTTTGATGAATTGACAAAAGCAGGCTTCAGAAGGTGGGTCATAACAAACTTCTCTGAGCTAAAGACACATATTTTAACCCAATGTAAAGAAACTAAAAACCTTGTAAAAAGGTTAGACAAAATGCTAACTAGAATAAACAGCTTAGAGAAGAACATAAACGACTTTATGGAGCTGAAAAACACAGCATGAGAAATTCACGAGATGTACACAAGTTTCAATAACTGAATTGATCAGGCAGAAGAAAGGATATCAGAGATTGAAGTTAAACTCAAAGAAATAAAATGAGAAGGCAAGATTAGAGAAAAAAGAGTGAAAAGAATGAACAAAGCTTCCAAGAATATGGGATTATATGAAAAGACCTAATCTATGCTTGATCAGTGTACCTGAATGTGACAGGGAGAATGAATCCAAACTGGAAAACACTGTTCAGGATATTATCCAGGAGAACTTCCCTAACCTAGCAAGGCAGGACAAATCAAGGAAATACAGAGAAAACCACAAAGATACTCATGAAGTAGAGCAACCCCAAGTCAAGTAATTGTCAGATTCACCAGAATTGAAAGGAAGGAAAAAATGCTAAAAGCAGCCAGAAAGATCAGGTCATCCACAAAGGGAAACCCATCAGACTCACAGCGGATCTCTCAGCAGAAACTCTGCAAGCCAGAAGAAAGTGAGGGCCAATATTCAACATCCTTAAGGAAAGGAACTTTCAACCCAGAATTTATATCCAGCCAAACTAAGCTTCATAAGTGAAGGAGAATGGACAAGCAATTGCTGAGAGATTTTATCGCCACCAGACCTGCCCTACAGAGCTCCTGAAGGAAGCACTAAACATGGAAGAACCAGTACCAGCCACTGCAAAAACAGACCAAATAATAAAGACCAATGATGCAATGAAGAAATGGCATCAACTAATGGGCAAAACAACCAGTAACAAAATGGCAGGAACAAACTCAAACATAGTAACATTAACATTAAATGTAAATGGCCTAAATACCCCAATCAAAAGACATAGACTGGCAAACTGAATAAAAAGTCAAAACCCATCAGTGTGCTGTATTCAGGAGACCCATCTCAAATGCAAAGACACATATAGACTCAAAATAAAGGGATCGAAGAAGATTTAGCAAGCAAATGGAGAGCCAAAAAAAAGGAGGGGTTGCAATCACAGTCTCCAATAAACGAACTTTAAACCAACAAAGATCCAAAAGAGACAAAGAAGAACATTACGTAAAAGAATGCAGCAAGAAGAGCTAACAGTCCTAAATATATATGCATCCGATACAGGAGCACCCACATACATAAAGCAAGTTCTTAATGACCTAAAAAGAGAATTAGACTTCCACACAGTAATAGTGAGAAACTTTAACATTCCACTGTCAATATTAGACAGATCAACGAAACAGAAAATCAACAAGGATATCTGGGACTTGAATGCAGATCTGGACCAAGTGGGCCTAATAAACATCTACAGAACTCTCCACCCCAAATTTGCAAAATATACATTCTTCTTAGCACTGCATCGCACTTACTCTAAAACTGACCACATAATTGGAAGTAAATCACTCCTCAGCAAATTGAAAAGAATGGAAATCATAACAGCCTCTCAGACCACAGCACAATCAAATTAGAACTCAGAATTAAGAAACTCACTCAAAACCACACAACTACATGCAAACTGAACAACTTGCCCCTGAATATGAATGGATAAACAGTGAAATAAAGGCAGAAATAAAAGTGTTCTTACAAACCAATAAGAATGAAGACACAATGTACCAGAATCTTTGAGACACATTTAAAGCAGTGTCTAGAGGGAAATTTATAGCAATAAATGCCCACATGAGAAGTAAGGAAAGATCTAAAGTTGACACCCTGTCATCAAAATTGAAAGAGCTAGAGGAGCAAGATAAAAAACTCAAAAGCTAGCAGAAGACAAGAGATAACTAAGATCAGAGCAAAACCGAAGGAGATAGAGACACAAAATAACCCTTCAAGAAATCAATAAATCCACGAGCTGGTTTTTTGAAAAGATCAACCAAATAGCTAGCCAGACTAATAGAAAAGATAGAATAATCAAATAGATGCAATAAAAAAAAATGATAAAGGGGAGATCACCACTGATTTCTACAGAAATACAAACTACCATCAGAGAATACTACAAACAGCTCTATGTACATAAACCAGTAAATCTGGAAGAAATGGATAAATTCCTATACACTTGCATTCTCCCAAGACTACACCAGGAAGAAGTTGAAACTCTGAATAGACGAATAACAAGAGCTGAAGTTGAGGTAGCAATTATTAGTCTACCAATCAAAAAAAGTCCAGGTCCAGATAGGTTCACAGCCAAATTCTACCAGACATACAAAGAGGAACTGGTGCCAGGCCTTCTGAAATTATTCCAAACAATACAAAAAGAGGGAATCCGCCCTAACTCATTTTATGAGACTAACATTATCCTGATATCAAAACCTGGCAGAGACACAACAACAAGAAAAAAACTTTAGGCCATTATCCATGATGAATGTTGATGCAAAAATCTTCAATAAAATAGTGGCAAACCAAATGCAACAGCACATCAAAAAGCTTACATCCATCACGATTGAGTAGGCTTCATCCTGAGGATGCAAGGCTGGTTCAACCTACACAAATCTATAAACATCCATCACATAAACAGAACAGAAGACAAAAACCACATGATTATCTTAATAGGTGCAGAGAAGGCCTTTGACAATATTCAGCACCCCTTTATGCTAAAAACTCTCAATAAACTAGGTATCAATGGAATGTATATCAAAATAATAAAAGCTATTTACAACAAACCCACAGCTAATATCATACTGAATGGGCAAAAACTGGAAGCATTCCCTTTGAAAACTGGTACTAGACAACGTTGTTCTCTCTCACCACTCCTATTCAGGATAGTATTGGAAGTTCTAGCCAGAGCAGTTAGGCAAGAAAAAGAAATAAAGTGTATTCAATTAGGAAACGAGGAAGTCAAATTCTCTATTTGCAGGTGACAGGATTGTAAATTTAGAAGATACAGCTAATTATTAGCTCCTTAAGCTAATAATTATTAGCTTAAGATATAGCTAATTATTAGCTCCTTATTAGCTCCTTAAGCTAATAAGCAACTTCAGCAAAGTCTCAGGATAGAAAATCAATGTGCAAATATCACAAGCAATACACCAATAACAGGCAGAGAGCCAAATCATGAGTGAACTCCCATTCGCAATTGCTACAAAGAGAATAAAATACCTAGGAATACCATAAAGGATGTAAAAGACCTCTTCAAGGAGAACTACAAACTACTGCTCAAGGAAATAAGAGAGGACAAAAACAGATGGAAAAACATTCCATGCTCATGGTTAGGAAGAATCAATGTCGTGAAAACAACCATAATGCCCAAAGTAATTTGCATATTCGAGGCTATCCCCATCAAGCTACCATGGACCTTCTTTACAGAACTACAAAAAAACACATCAAACTTCATATGGAACCAAAAGAGAGCCTTCATAGTCAAGACAATACTAAGCAAAAAGAACAAAGCTATAGGCAACATGCTACCAGACTTCAAATTATACTACAAGGTACAGGAATCAAAACAGCATGGTACCGGTACCAAAACAGAGATATAGACCAATGGAACAAAACAGAGGTCCTGGAAGCAGTACCACACATCTACAACCATCTGATTTTTGACAAAAGTGACAAAAACAAGAAATGGGGAAAGGATTCCCTGTTTAATAAATGGTGTTGGGAAAACTGGCTAGCCATGTGCAGAAAGCTGAAACTGGACCTGTTCCTTACACCTTACACTAAAATTAACTCCAAATGGTTTAAAGATTTAAACATAAGACCTAACATCATAAAAACCCTAGAAGAAAACCTAGGCAATATCATTCAAGATGTAGGCATAGACAAGAATTTCATGACTAAAATACTGAAAGTAATGGCAACAAAAGCCAAAATAGACAAATGGGATCTAATTAAAGAGTTTCTGGACAGCAAGAGAAACAATCATTAGGGTGAACTGGCAACCACCAGAATGGGAAACAGTTTTTGCAACCTACCCATCTGACAAAAAGGTAATATCCAGAATCTACAAAGAACTAAAGCAGATTTGCAAGAAAACACAACCCCATCAAAAAGTGGGTGAAGGATATGAACACTTTGGAAGAGAAGACATTTATGCAGCCAAAAAACATATGAAAAAACGCTCATCATCACTGGTCATTAGAGAAATGCAAATCAAAACCACATTGAGATACCATCTCATGCCAGTTAGAATGGCGTTCATTAAAAAATCTGGAGACAATGGATGCTGGAAAGGATGTGGAGAAAAAGAAACACTTTTACACTGTTGGTGGGAGTGTACATTAGTTCAACAATATGGAAGACAGTGTGATGATTCCTCAAGGATCTAGAAATAGAAATTCCATTTGACCAAGCAATCCCATTACTGGCTATATATCCAAAGGATTACAAATCGTTCTACTACAAGGACACATGCACACGAATGTTCACTGCAGCACTGCTTACAATAGCAAAGACCTGGAACCAACCCAAATGCCCATCAATTATAGACTAGACAAAGAAAATGTGGCACATATATACCATGGAATACTATGTAGCCATAAAAAACAATGAGTTCATGTCCTTCGTAGGGACATGGATGAAGCTGGAAACCATCATTCTCAGCAAACTGATACAAGAACAGAAAACCAAACACCGCATGTTCTCACTCATAGGTGGGTGTTGAACAATGAGAACACATGGGCATAGGGAGGGGAACATCACACAGTGGGGTAGGTTCGGAAGTAGGAGACTAGGGGAGAGACAGTGGGAGCAGGGAGGCTGGAGATGGAAAACACTGGGAGAAATGCCTGATATAGGCGATGGGGGAACGGAGACTGCAAACCACTGTGGCATATGTGTACCTATGCAATAACCCTGCGGGATGTGCACATGTACTCCAGAGCTAAAAGTACAACTAAAAAAGAAGAGTATTAACAATACAAGTGACACTCCATTATGGCAAACCTGTGGATTGTTACACAATGCATGAAGCTGGTAAGCACTGGACAATTGTATTCTTGGCTATTGAGAACCACCATTTGGTTATTATGCATGGGGCAAATTTCTGTTCCTGAGTGATTTTTTTTCAATAGACTTCAAATCTAAGTGCTGTGATTTATACTACTGGCAATATGAGGACAAAGATCACCAGCGTTCTGGAAGCCTATGCTGTTTTAAAAATAAGATATAAGTGGTAGAGAGAAGATTTATATGAAAAGACAAACCTTTTTAAAAAAAATTGTTGAGAGCCACATCTGCCTCAAATGCATTTTTCATCAAACGGTATTTGGATGGGGTGGAGGGAGAAAACATAGAAAAAAGGGAAGAAATAATGAAAGGGAGGAAAAAATGAAAAAAGAATGAGCAAATTCTATTATCTAGAATGGATGGCTTTGCTTCTATTATCCCTGAATGTAGAGCTTGAATTTAACCTAGATTTTAGCCCAAAAATATTTAACATGAATATATTCTTTTCTTAGATTGTAAGATAACTGCAATAACTGTTGGTCAAAAGTTGTTTCTTCCTTAGTACCCATTTTAACTACAGTTTTTTCTTTTGGTTAAATAAGAAGTATTTTCTCTGAAGTAAGTACTGTCTATATGATATGGCAAGCATATATGCATGGCAATCTCAAAATGCTTTAATCAATTTTTTTGTTTAGGGGATTATTTTTGTTTTCAGCTCCGAAATGCCAAGAGAAAAGAAATGTAATGCATTTTTTAAAAAATCTAGATGATTTTGCTTTTGATTTGAGTTCTGGACACTTATCTTATTCTTGTACTGCAATTAGAATCAAGCAAATCATTAAGCATTTCTAAGAGGAAATCCTATGTGAATTTAAACAACTTATATTTTTACTTCATTTTTTCTGATGTTAAATCACTACACCACACATAAAAAAAGCAGATCTCAGTCAAAGGTTTATCTAACAAACTTCTTTATACACCTTTTTCATTGAGATAAAAATGTAACATTTATTTTTTCCCCCTCAGGTAGCTGCTTTCTACATCCTCTGTGATTATGAAAGTAAAAAAGAAGGAAGTAGAGGTAGGAAGGGGAAGAGAGAGAGAAAAATAAAGGAAGAGAAGGGCATTTTACTTAGATTCTTAAAGCCACAAATAGATAATGTTTTGAAGGCGAGGGTTCAATGCTGAGAGAAAAATAATCAAAGAGTGGATAAAATCTTGCACAAACATGGAAAAGCTAAGCAGAATGTTTTTCTGCTATGTTCTGGGAAACTTGAAAGAAATGACTTTTTTTTTAATATTATACAACATGGAACATCATTTCTCTCTATTATCTTTCTTGTTTAAAAGTTTATTTTCCTCTTAATATTTTAGCAGATCCATAAAAATTATTCTTACCAACACTGAATCATGCTGTTCATAAGAGTACTGGCATTGCATAAACACTGATGTTTCATTGAGGACAGGCACCAGGATTTCTCAAATTTATATCTTAATGCTTAGTAAAGTGGCTGAAATGTAGTCGACACATCGTAAAGTATTTGACAAAAAATACATAAATGATTAAATGATGGTAACTGAGAAAGGTCAAATTTAAAACAACAAAATAAAACAATACACCAGCCTGAGTATCTAGTTGAAAATCACAAATGTTTGCTGTGTGACTGCAAACATTTAGTTTGCAATTAACAGACTGAATTCAATTCTGTAAATTACAGGAAATTAGTAAGCGTCTGATCTTCAAAGAACAGTTATAGTATCAGCCACATATTCTGTCATGGTGTTTTTAGGTAATCAGCATCAAGTTTTGGTTAATTGACATATCTGTGACATTATGTATTGAATATTAAGAATGCCATGACTAATCTCACTAATTGGTTTTCTGGCCTTTTGTCCATTTCGCAGAAACTCAGAGGAAAGTCCTTATGTGTAAAACTTTGTGCCAGGAAGATATAGCAGTCATTCACTGAAACTAGAGAAGCCTTAATAATTTTAAGGCTTGAAGTAATTTCATTTTAGTTTGAAAATGATTAATTTTTCAGTCCCTGACCACTGAAGAAACCAGGTGTTGAGATGGTCAGTCAGGACAATGAGCCCAACTTAAAGTAACAGTCAAGCCTGTATTCACTGACCGTAGCATGGCAATCAAGAGGCAAAACTGGCACTGGCTCACTAGCATTGTTTTTTCCTTGTGGAACAGCACCAAGTAAGGGTAGGTGGATAAATGAAGACAAGGAGGTCGTAAGGGGATGGGAGTCTTACTGCCCAAGGGACCTGAATAAAAGGCTCCTGCCTTTTAGGAACCAGTGGTCCAGGGATGGAAGGGAGGAGTGGGAAAGTACTGAGCTGAAGTGGAGAAAAATACCTCAGCCAAAGCCCCCAGAGAAGGAATGAAGGCACTCAGGCTAGAACACAGATAGGTACATGAGCATGGCTGACCCTGGTAGTGGCTTGAATCCTTGACTCACACTCCATTCAGAAAACTGCAGTGCACCAAGACTTGGGCAGCATGGGTAATTGCCTTCCGTGAGTCCTGCCAGGCAAGAATTTATGGTTGCCTATATTTGAGCTGGAAATATCACAGGTAATGTGAACTGATTGACAATTGTCCCTCAGCTCTTCAGCACTGGAGATTATGTTAATGCATCTACATCAACCTCTTCTGTTAGTGTCATCCTGACTGGAGTTCTTTAGCATTTGACTCAAAAAATATTATTTCTTTGTAAGCACTCAGTATCTTACAGATACTTGGCCTAATGGTCAATTACCGTTTTTTTTCTGTTAATCTTAATTTTTACTTCATATTGGCCATCTGGCACAAGTAACAGAATAAAATACTGTCCCTGAGTGCCTTCAGTCTTTCTAAAATCAAAATAACTTGTCATCTTTTGCCTTCCTTCTTCTTGATCACAAAAAATCTTTTCCATCCATATTTACATTTTTAAATACTATTCTCTTAAATTACTAAATGAGTCTTCTCATGGGTAAATGTGACTTTTTTTTTTTTTTTTTTGGGTAATCCAGATACCTGAATTTTCTTACTTCAACTGCTGATATACTTCCTTGCTTTGACACACCCATTTCTTGGTATTTCAGTAGCAAGCCCTGCATTATCTTCACATTTTGCTTTCTTTACTCTGTTTCTCCTTCCGGGCTGCAGTGTTAGCTGTAGCCATCAAGCTTGGCTTTCTAGACACTTATGCTCTCCAACCACAACTTGGCTGAGGACACTTCCTTGGCAATGCTCTTCTTCATCCCGCGTTGGATTTCTGGCTCCCTCTCTTCAGTGGCAGATCTAGGCTTTGGCCTTCCATTCCTTTTCTTTTACCCACCTCTCCTTATGATGACTTTTTCTATTCCTTCGGCGAGGTGTGAACTCTCCATCCTCCTGCTTAGTACCTCTGTGTTTATCTTTATTATTCCCTATAGAAAAGAAGATGATACTTTTTTTTCTCTGAAAGTAACACAATAGCTTCTGCAATATTGTGGCTTAGCATAATAGTTAAGAGCACAGGTTTTTTTTTTTTAGGAAAAATATGAATTCACATACTATATTTGTAGCTAAATTAAAAAATAATATGCAGTCTTAGAATTTGAATTTTCACTCAATGCCAAAATAAACCAGAAAACACACACACACACAAAGACAGACAAATATATGAAACACTTATTTTCAAGACACTACAATTAGGTATAAAAGATGATAAGCCATAAAGGACAGAAAACAAATGAGATAAGCCTTATAATTACTCAATCTTAGCAGGTTGAGAGAATTTCTAGGCTGTAGCTCACAGGGAGAAGACTCAGGCAGAAACCAACAAATTTTATTAGTTGAGAAGATGAGAAGCAAAATCAGGAAAACCAAAGTGACTTTACAGAGTACCAGAGAGGTGCATGAAGGAAAAAAAAAAAAAAAAACCCTTGAGATTTTTAGAGGATACCTCTCAGCTATTCAATTGTACAGTGATCAGTGTGAAGGACTTGGCCTTTGTACTCATACAGGGTTGGGAACAGTTTCTCTTCCCACCATCTTAAATGGAGAAACTAATTTACAGGGTATTAGTGGAGTAATCAAGAAGGTCTTTTTTCAGGAGTAAAAAATAACTAGCCCTAATTGGAGCACTGCTCAAGACCCACCTACCAAAGCATAACATCCATACCTGAAAGAATCAAATTGTTTTCAAGTAATTAAGCAACTTAAAACTAAATTAGTAAACACAACAAAGCTTAAAAATGAAAGTGCAAAAATATCCAGCATTCAACAAGTTAAAATTCAAAATATATGGCATCCAATCAAATACTTTCAGGTATACTGTAAAAGCAGACACACATGACTCATAATGAGAATAATTAATAAGGTATATCCAAAATAGAAATCGATGTTAGAATTAGTAGACAAAGATGTTAAATTAGTTACTATAACTATTCAATATGTTCAAAAAGTTACTATAACTATTCAATATATTCAAAAGGTCAGAATCTGAATTATGAGGATAAAAACTACAATGACTAATTCAAAAATGTACCAGATAATATACTAAATAAGATTAAAGACAGAGCAGAAGAAAAACTTGTGAATTTGAAGACTTAACTAGAAAGTATCCAAACTGAAGCAAAAAGATAAAAGAAGACAAAAATAAATGAAAAGAACATTAATGAGCTGTGAAATAACTTTTAGAAACAATATGTGGCTAATCAGAGTCCCTGAGGTAAAGGGAGGAGAAGTAAATCTGTGAATTCAAAAAACTCTGTGAACCCCAAACATAAAAACTATGAGAAAAACTAAACAAAGGCACATTATGATTAAAATACTCAAGGCTTGTAACAAAGTAAAAAAAAATAATAATAACTTCAACCAGAGGGAAAACAAGATGAATTTTATGCAGAAGAACAAATTTAAAGATAATAGGAAATTTCTTTTTGACAGCAATACAAATGAGAAGAAAAGATAGCAAAGTCTTTAAAGTGTGGAACAACAACAAAAAAAATCTGTCAATGTAAAATTCTACACCCAGTGAAAATATATTTCAAAAGTGAAGGCTAAATAACATAAACTCACTGTCAGACATACATATAAAAGCTGAAATACTTTATTGCAAGTTATTTCACACTACAAAAAAAATATTAAAAAGTCCTTCAGGCAGAATGAAAGTAAAATAGAGATGGGAATATGGATCAACATAAATGAATGAAGAGCACTAGAAATGATAACCATGTAGGTAAATATATTGTTTATTACTTCTCTTTAAGAGATATTAAGAACTTCTGCGCAGCAAAAGAAACATCAGAGTGAACAGGCAATCTATGGAACGGAAGACAATTTTTACAACCTATCCATCTGACAAAGGACTAATATTCAGAATCTACAAAGAACTTAAACACATTTACAAGGAAAAACAAACAACTTCATCAAAAATTAGATGAAGAATATGAACAGACTCTTCTCAAAAGAAGACATTTGGCTGGGCACAGTGGCTCATGCCTATAATCTCAGCACTTTGGGAGGTCGAGGTGGGTGGATCATGAAGTCAAGAGATTGATACCATCCTGGCCAACATGGTGAAACCCTGTCTCTACTAAAAAATACAAAAATTAGCTGGGTGTGGTGGTGAGCACCTGTAGTCCCAGCTACTCCAGAGGCTGAGGCAGGAGACTTGCTTGAACCTGGGAGGTGGAGGTTGCAGTGAGCCAAGATTGCACCACTGCACTCCAGCCTGGAGCCTGGCAACAGAGTGAGACTCTGTCTCAAAAACAACAACAACAACAACAACAAAAAAAAAACATTTATGCATCCAACAAACATATGAAGAAATGCTCATCATCACTAGTCATTAGAGAAATGCAAATCAAAATCACAATGAGATACCATCTCATGCCAGTTAGAGTGGCAATCATTAAAAAGTCAGGAAACAACATATGCTGCAGAGGATGTGGAGAAATAGGAACACTTTTAACACTGTTGGTGGGAGTATATGTTAGTTCAACCATTGTGGAAGAGAGAGTGGCAATTCTTCAAGGATCTAGAATCAGAAATACCATTTGACCAGTAGTCCCATTACTGAGTATATACCCAAAGGATTATCAATCATTCTACTATAAAGATACCTGCACACATATGTTTACTGCAGCTCTGTTCATAATAACAAAGACTTGGGACAAATCCAAATGCCCATCAGTTATAGACTGGATAAAGAAAAATTGGCACATATACACCATGGAATACTATGCAGCCATAAAAAAGGATGAGTTCATGTCCTTTGCAGGGACATGGATGAAGCTGGAAACCATCATTCTCAGCAAACTAACACGGGAACCAAACAGAAAACCAAGCACTGTATGTTCTCAGTCATAAGTGGGAGCTGAACAGTGAGATCACATGAACTCAGGGAGAGGAACGTCACACACTGAGGCCTGTCTGGGGATGGGGGTCTATGGGAGGGTTAGCATTAGGAGAAATACCTAAAGTAGACAATGCATCGATAGGTACAGCAAGCCACTATGGCACATGTATACCTATGTAACAAACCTGCATGTTCTACACATGTATCCCGGCCACTTAAAGTATAATAATAAAAGGTAATAATAAAAGATATTAGTTATCTAATCAAACCAAATAATAGTACCTTATAGATTTTATTACAGATAGGTAAAATGTAAGGTGTGCAGGCCAAGAGGGGAAAAACAAAAGTATAACAAGTGCTGACAAGGAGGTGGAGCAGCAGGAACTCTCATTCACTGCTGGTAGAAATGCAGAGTGGTACAGCCACTATGAAAGACATTTTGCCTGGCAGTTTTTAACAAAACTAAACATACTCTGACTATATAATCCAGCAATCACCTTTCTTTGTATTTACCCAAAGAAGCTGAAAACATAACCACACAAAAACTAGCATAACAATGTTTGTAGCATATTTATTTATACTTGCCAGAATGTGGACACAACCAAGATATCCTTCAATATGTGAATAGAGAAATAAATCTTGGTACACACAAGAAAGTATTACTCATCACTCAAAAAAAAATGGCTGTTAAGCCATGAGAAAAGAGAAAAAACTTAAATGTATATTATTAAGTGAAAGCCAATTTGAAAAGGCAACATACTGTATGAATCTATGTATATGACATTTGAGGAGAGGGAAAGAGATGGAGACATTAAAACAATTCATGGTTGTCTAGACGCTGAGGAAAACGATGCACAAGTGGAGTACAGATTATTTATTTATTTACTTTTGAGACAAAGTCTTGCTCTGTTGCCCAGTCTGGAGTACAGTGGCATGATCTTGGCTCACTGCAACCTCCGCCTCCCGCATTCAAGTGATTATCCTGCCTCAGTCTCCTAAGTAGCTGGGACTAGAGGCATACAACACCACGCCGGGCTAATTTTTGTGTTTTTAGTAGAGACAGGGTTTTCCCATGTTGGTCAGGCTGGTCTCAAACTCCTGACTTCAGGTGATCCACCCACATTAGCCTCTCAAAGTGCTGGGATTACAGGTGGGAGCCACCATGCCCAGCCGAGAATTTTTACTGTGGTAAAGCTACTCTGTATGATATTATAAAAGTAGGTACATGTCATTATATATTTGCCCAGATCCATAGAGTTTCCAACACCTAAGAGTAAAACCTAATGTAAACTATGGGCTTTGGGTGATAGTGAGGTTCATCAGTTCTAACTAATGAACTGCTCTGGTGGGGGATGTTGATAATAGGGAAGGGTATACATACATGGGGACAGGAGGCACATGGGGAATCTTTGTAACTTCTGTTCAGTTATGCTATGAACATAAAACTTCTCTAAAAAATAAAGTCTATTTCTAAAAGTATACTATTCTAAAACTCATACTATACATGAAGTAAAATAATATCACTTGGAGGTTTACTAAATAAGTTAAAGGTGTATGCAATAAATAGTAATGCAACCACTAAAAAATGATATATAGCTAATAAGACAATGAAAATAAAACTGAATCATAAAAAATATTCAGTGAAAACCAAAAACAAAAAAAAAAAAAGAAAAGGAAACAAGAAAGGATGAAATAAATAGAAAATAAACAGCAAGATGATAGCTTTAAACTTAACTATCTCAATAGTTAAGATCAATATAAATGATCTAAGTGCATCAATTTAGAGATAGAAATTGTTATATTAGATTTTAAAAGCCAGACTTAACCATATACTGCTTCACTTCAAATTAAAATGTTCCACAGATAAAATTCAGATGGTTGCGCTGTTAAATACTAGAAAACATTTAAGAAAATAATGCCAGTTCAATATAATACTTTTTCAGAAAAATTGAAGACGTAATACTTTAAAACTTATTGCATGAACAATTCCAGTGATAGATGTTATTATTTCAGCACATAGGAGGTATTTATAGATCTACCTGAGATAATTAGAAAAGCTTTGAATTTTCTTTCAAACCTTGTTGATTGTCCATGTCTGTAAGCTGTCAATACAATGTTGTGCCTTGAAATAATGGCCAATATCTTTCCTGTTAGTACCATAAGCAGTAACCACATAAATAGCCAGGAAAGAGACATATTTAAAAATGCATCATGAACAGAATGTCAGCTATGAGTCCGTTAAATATCTGTAATTTTAGAATTTTGATTTATTATTCACTGAGAAACATTTTAAAGGTTATTGTGGAAATAAAGTAATTTTGCTTGATAGAAATTTTGTATATCATTTCTTTAATGCAAGTTATTCCAATTACCATTTAGCTAATGAACCCTTCAAATTTCATTTGCATAATGGGTGCCAATTTTGACAAGAGGAATTTATCCTGCTGTGATAAAAGCATCATTGAACTCGCCAATGGGGTGATGATTATTTAGTTTTAAATCATCATGGACACACCATTGAACAGTCACAATCACTGGTTTGTCATTCTGGGTTTTTATAACTAGCAATGAAGCTTTCATTTGAATGACATCTTTGGATGAACTGTTTTCTTTGATCTTCAAACTACCCCTTTTTCAAATACGATGTAATTTCTATATGCTATTATCTCTGTAGTTGTTACTCTCTCAAACCTCTCTCTCTAGCTCCAACTTTGCCTCTAAACTCCAGAGCCACGTGTTAAATTGCATACTAGACACCCTTAGCTGGATGTCCTGCACTATGCTATGCTCGGTGCTAAGGACTTCTCATACATCATGTCAACCTTATTATAGCCTTGTACAGGTGATAATATCATCCTTATTTACGCATGGGAAAAACTAAGATTACAAGTAAATTCCCAATTTCACACAGCTGGTAGAAGGAGGATGTAGAATTCAAATCAAAGTACTCTTGAGTCCTAAGCCATTTTATACTGTCTTGTACTTTATATTACATCTTGGAACTAATTTGACTTAAAATTGAGCTCCTAGACAGATAAGTGTTGTTGAAAATCATACCTTTGAAAATAAAAATAACTTCACCCTCCTATACTCTTTATATTGATAGATAGCACAGCATCCTTTTGGTAAAACAAAAATGTAGGTTTATTCTCTGCTTTCCTCCAAGCCAATACTGGTAAACCATACTAACCTGTTTGCAAAGCTATGTCTGGAGATTTTCCTTAAGTAGAATGTAGCCTGATTTCTTGGGAAATATATCAGTGGTTAGGAGAAGCAGAATACTAGACAAAATTATTCTAAAACTGATCACTCTCTCAGACTACAGCATACTTAACAATTAGTACAGATGCCCACCATACAGCTATGGCAATTCAGAATGATTATACAGGTACAAAAATTGACCCAGACCAACTAACTAGTTTTCATTATCTTTAAGTATGTTGTATATACACAACCAGATTCAGGTATTTTATAAAACTCATAGGTCTGTGAAATATCACTGAGTTTGATTATTATGGTAAGGAGTGAGAGTACAAAACCAAGCTCATATTTCTTGTCTCTTATTAAACTCTACGAAACCTAGTATCCTCCTGGAATTGCTGTGTGAATCAAATGTGATATGACACGATCAGTAATAACAATGTTTCCCATGTAACACAATAAAGCAGAGGTTCACTGTTATTTTCATTTATTTAGATAAGTTAATTTAACAGTAATAACCACTACTGGATGGAAAGTTGCCTTTATTAGAGAACAGAGAAATATGTAACATAAGAAAAAAAAAAACTACATTTGAAAGAGAATAAAGAACTCACCTAGAAATCAGAGCTCCGGGGAATTTCAGACATTTGACATTTATTAAGTACTGATGGTGTTCTAAAAGAGGTGTGTAAAATGCTTAATATGTTTTACTACATTTATTCCACAAGGATTTACTTTGTACCTAGAGTCTTCACATTGTGTTTCAAGCATAATGCTAGTTAAGAAGCCTGTGGTATCAATGCTATTTTGTCCTTTTTTCCATTTGTAAATAAACTTAACATTAGAACTTTTAAGTCACTTGTCCAAAATTTCACCTGTTTCAGTTAAAAATTGAGCCAGCATTTATTTGACTCCAAAGCACGTGTTCTCAAATCCTATACAATGCTGTCTTCTATATTCCTGGAAGTTTTTCTTATCATAAAATAAAATTAGTATATAAAGCATGATTTATAGAGAAAAAAAAAAGGGATTGGAGTTTAAATTCTCGTTCCGTGAATCGTTACTTTTATGAGCATTGAAAAGTCTGATGTCATGAGCCTCAGGTTCTTAACCAGTATAATGACTAATAAACTTTCAATTTATCTAGCTTGTAATGAAAATTACATGAAACAGTATAAGCAAAATGTGTGATATGTTGTCTAATACTTTAAAAAAGTATTTATTATTTTAGGAGATTGCTGCCTTTTCACCCTGCATCTCAGCAGCTAGCATGCTGTTTACTATGTTATATACACTTAAGAAATGCCTGTAGAATGAATAATGAATAAATGAGTGAATGATGTATACAGTGCCTTCAAAGGTTACAGACTTCTCACAATTTGAGTTCCTCACTGAAATAGTCAAGATATACTCCTACGTTATCAGTGTTCTTGCTTATCTGTTTGCTTGCTTCTGAATGATTTTTGCTGTGAGGTAATATCAATAATGTTTCACCGTATTTTTTAAAAGCATGCAATGCCAGAGGATATAGCTGGAACCGAGTAAGCACAAATCTTATCCAAACTAGGACAAGAGAAAATAATCTGTTTATCCAGAATGCAACAACACTGTTACCAGATCAGAATTGCGAGAGATGGTTGAGTACAGTCTGATTTTATAAAATAGGCCATAGAATAATATGCCATTAAAAAAAGTCCAATGTGTAAAGATGTTTGGAGCTGTACTTAGAGTGAATCTTCTACCTCAGAGGTAAAGCACCATAGCTAGGAATAATGAAAAGAAATATTCAGATAGCAGAGAATTGTTTTAATGCAAATTGGGACAAAATTACGCATGGAGAAATTAAAAACTGCCATTACTTTAGAAAATGGGCATTTAAATTTAACTGAAAGATTATTTGGAAATATTTATATGTAATTTTTTCTGTAAAATATATGAATAAACCTACTGAGACTGTACGTCTCATTATGGTCTATAAAATGACTTTGCATTATGGTCTTATAAAATGTGCCACATATACACCATGGAATACTACGCAGCCATAAAAAATGATGAGTTCGTGTCCTTTGTGGGGATATGGATGAATCTGGAAACCATCATTCTCAGCAAACTGACACAAGAACAGAAAATCAAATACTGCATGTTCTCACTGAGAGGAGGGTGTTGAACAATGAGGACACATGGACACATGGAGGGGAGCATCACACACTGGGGTCTGTTTGTTGGGGGGGCCAAGGGAGGGACAATGCAGGGGGATGTCAGGGAGGGATAACATAGGGAGAAATGCCAGATGTAGGTGACGGGGGGATGGAGGCAGCAAACCACCTTGCCGTGTATGTACCTATGCAACAATCCTGCATGATCTGCACATGTACCCCAGAACCTAAAGTACAATGAATATGTGTATGTGTGTATATATATATATATATATATATATATATATATATATATAATTTTACATTGCTCACAAAAACAGATTTTTCAAAATTGAGTAAAATAAAGCAAACCTTTTTTTCAGGAAAAACATTTAAAACATCTAATTTATATTATACTGATCCTTTTTACAGGCTTGACAAGTTGTGGTAGATTAGATTGGTATTCAAAATACTTTTTCCCTCCTTTTCATGACTTGCATGTACCTGACACTTTGGACTCTGCCATGTAGCTTTTTTTGGCCAATGAAATTTGTGCAGAAGCAATGATATTCTGGTTCTAAGCCTGACTTCAACAGTAGGGTGGTCAGTTTCAGCCAATAAAAAACAGAGTGCCTTTAAATTTAAAGTGCAATTTAAAATTCAGATATGTCACAAATATTTTTAACATAAGTATACCCCATGCAATATTAGAGATATTCTTTAAAAAGTACATTAAGTCCACTCTTCTTTGAAGACTTATCTCACAGCTATCCTTACACATTAGCCATAGACATCCATGGCAACACCTTCTCTGATCTTACCTTTACTATCACACTCACCACACAGTATTGTAATCATGTGTTTTTGCCTTTTCTTCTCTTGCTAAATGTTAAAAGCTGCACTTGATGTATAGGTAGTCCTCAATAAACATTTATTGAAATTTTCATGAAATACTATCTTTAGAGAGATGAAGCCTCTGCTCACATTGAAAATTTCTAGAAATAAGAATATCTGTATTCTTTTTTGCCTGTATCAGAAGTTCACATAATGGTCTCTGCAGTAAATTTAATTCATTTATAGTATTTCTGTTATATATGACAGAGCATTGTCACTATGTCAGAATATTAATTAAAAATACTATTGTCTGTAAAGTACATGAAGTATTTTAGTATATGATTAAAGTTATATTTTTTACTTTTATTCAATGATATAATTCTCCTCAAGAAACATTTTTGTCTTTGAAGAAAACATTGAACTACTTGAATATTTATCTTCATGATCTATGTTTCAATGCCCTTTATAAATAAGATTATAGATTGGTAGCTAAATGGGTGGAGAGAGAATCTGTGGGGAAAGTGCTGGACATGCCTAATGTTTGCTTCTCTTCAGAGATTTGTTTGAAAGGTCATAGCCAAAATTATTAAATCTGTAACTTCATTAAAAAAAAACCCTATTACTCAAGAAAAATATTCCATTTGATTTACTCCAAGTGGAGAGTGGTAAATCGATACTTGTTGAATTGAATTGAAGCGCATTAAAAAACTATTTCCTATAACTTTTTTATCTAGAGCTCCTTAGTTATTTCTCAGGGAAAGAATAAAAGGTCTAAGTTTGAAAATCTCAGTGAATAATAACAATTGTATTTCCAAATGCTTTCTCTATTATTATCTGCTATGCTCCCCTTTCCACTGTCCTTACGAATACTCTTACAACTTTTTGAAAATTAATCTCCTGTGTAGAGAATCAGCAAATTGAGCCAACTCACAGATGGAAAGTTAGAATTTGGGCCAGACAGCTAACGTATTCATCCACTGTCTTCCAGGGTTAGTCAAGTGTGTCCAGCTGGTTTAGCATAATAGGAGACTTATTAATACAACATAGCATCATAATCAGTGAATTGAGACTAAATTTTATTTCAATAGAAATGAAACTATACAGTCCTGGTGAGTGTTCCACAGACTATGGGGAAAAGCACAAACCAGTTGAATCTTAGGATTCCTCAGGACCTAACAAAAGGATTTTCATCATGGCAAGCCAAATATGTATTTGCCTGGTGCTGAATTGTATATCCCATTTACTATGAAGACCTTTCCACCAATAGCTAATAATAGCTACATAGGGTACATTTTTAGGGCACTTAGGAATAGACAAACTACAGTGTTCAAATAAAAATATTCTGACAGTGACTTGAATTCCAGGTTGCCACAAGGTAGAAAGCCTGACATAAAATTCACAAGTGACATTTTAATAATTTTGATTTCAATAAGGGCTCATCAATTTGTCACAGATTTTTACAGTGAATATTTTAAGCACTATCATCTAATTATGAGACAAATTCTCCTTTACATCATCCCTACCCAACAGATATTTTCAGAGAAGTGGAGAAGTCAGACAATTCTAAAACTAAGTTACATAAGTAAACAAAATTCTTAGGCTTAAAATATCTAAGGGAGTCCAGAACTTATGTAGATAAATTTTTCAACTTTCAAATTTATGTTGTCTGGCTTTTGCCTCTAACATTATGATATTTGTTAATCTTAACTCTTTGGAAACATAATGTATAAGTCCAAAAGCCTAGAAATGGCTTTACGATGATGAAGTCAGCAATGATACTATTATTATGGTGAATGTCAGAAGGTTGTTGTAAAGAGGAAGCATGGTGTACTGAAGAACATGGACACCAGGATTTAAATACTGGCTTCACTAATTACCCGCTTGGACTCATAGCATCAGTTGTATTTTAAACTGCACTTATTACACTCTGAATGGGAAAATTGTAATACTATCTACTTCACAGAATTATTATGAATTTTTTTTTTATTGAGACAAGGTTTCATCCTGTCACCCAGGCTTAAGTGCAGTGGCATGATCTTGGCTCACTGCAGCCTCAACCTCCAGGGCTCAACCGATCCTCCCACCTCAGCTCCCAAGTAGCTAAGACTATAGGCACTCACCACTATGCCTGGCTTTTAAAAACCTTATTGTAGAGAAAGGGTTTTGCATGTTGCCCGGGCTGTTCTTGAATTCCTAGGCTGAAGCAATTCACCTACCATGGCTACCCTAAAGTACTAAGATTGCAGGCATGAGCCACCATTCTTATCCTCATAAGGACTACGAGATAAGATAAAACACTTAGAATAATGGCATATAATAAAAACTCAAACCTATACATTATTACTGTAATTATTTATCAGAAATATTATTAATCAGATACAGAAAGAAATGTATTTCAATCACAAATTTGTCACATACTAGCTTCTTAAACTTCAACAATTTGTTTAGCTCCTTTGACTCAGTTTTTTCTATGTCATAAAAGGATAATATAGTCTACCTTATAGATATACTGAGAGGTTTAGACAAGCCTTCCTGAGAAGTTTATACTGTAAAGCAACCATTTAATTTCTGGTATAGCATTTAATAGGCAATAGCAAATGTTATTATCACCTATTTTTTCAAGGTTAAACAGTATTTTAAAGGCAAATATTGGGAAGTTAAAAAAATATGTTCCAAGTCTCTTTCTAAATGTAATTAGGAAATAAAGACATACAGAGTATACTAGGAAATACATCATCCAAACGTTTAAAATTTTTGGTAGCTCACAGTAAACTGGACTTTGCCAATATATGAATATTTATTTTTATCTAAAACAAACTACCATGTGTTATTATACTAATGTATTATATATGCTAACAGACTAAAACAATGATATAACACATTATTAAAAATGTAAAATATGGCCAGGCATGGTGGCTCAGAGCTGTGATCCCAGCACTTTGGGAGGCTGAGACAGGCAGATCACAAGGTCAGGAGTTCGATACCAGCCTGGTCAACATGGTGAAACCCCATCTCTACTAAAAATACAAAAATTAGCCAGTTGTGATGTCACACACCTGTTGTGATGTCACACACCTGTAATCCCAGCTACTCAGGAGGCTAAGGCAGGCAAATCACTTGAATCCGGGAGGCAGAGGTTGCAGTGAGCCTATATTGTGCCACTGCACTCCAGCCTGGGCGACAGCAAGACTCTGTCTTAAAAAAAAAAAAAAAAGGAATTTCTTTTTTTACTCTTGCTAAAACAGTATTAACAATATATATGTATATTATTCTTTTGGAAATGCAATGCAATTAAATATGCCTCCTTTATGTTTAATCTTGCTTTAGCGTTTTGTGATATAGCAATTAAAAGGTCTAATTTGGTTTCTTTTTCTAATTCCTAATTTTTGAGTGTCATAACTGAAAAAAAAATTAACCCAAATGACATCATTGACTGTACTTTAAAAATTACCAAAATTTTATTTATCAATTATACAAAGTTTATGTTGAATTTCATCTCCTAAAATTTATTCTTCTGTGATTCAATTATTTTATCAACCTAACTGGAAAATATTTTATTTTATATAATAGAATTCAAAGCCCTCCAAAGATTTTTAAAAGTATGTGTTTCAGAGATGATATAGACTGCAGATGTGAATGTTTTTAGGGATGATAAACAACACTTTTGGCAGTAATACCCCTAGGAATGGAAACAGTTCTTAGCATCTATTTTTCATCTCCCCACAATGAGTTTCTTTCAACATGGAATTTTTTTTTCTGACTTATCTTTTTTAATTTGTACAAATTTACAGGTACATGTGCAATTTTGTTACATGCATTGACTGTGTGCTCGTCAAGTCAGGACTTTTAGGCTATACATTACCCAAAGGATAATAATACTGTAATGAGAACACATTGTACACATTAACTAATTTGTTATTATCTACCCACTTCCCATGTGCTGTTCCTTCTGAGTCTACATTGTCTACCCTTCCACTCTCTATGTTCATGAATATACATTTTTTTACCACCCAATTATGAGTGAAAAGATGTGATGTTTAACTTTCTGTGACTGGCCTGTTTCACTTAAGACAGTGACTTACATTTCTACTTATATCGCTTCAGAGGACATAATTTCATTCTTTTTTGTGGCTGAATAGTGTTCTATTATATATATAGTCTACATTTTATTTACCCATTCATCCAGTGATGTATGCTTAGGATGATTTTATATCTTTGGTATTATGAATAGTGCTGTGATAAAGATGTGAGTGAAGGTATCTTTTTGATATATTGATTTCTTTTCCTTTGGATAAATATCCAGTAATGGGATTGCTGGAACAAATCAATGGTAATTCTATTTTTATTTCTTAGAGAAATATTCATACTGTTTTCCCTGACGCTGTTCGAATTTATATTCCAATGGTGTATGAGAGTTTCTTTTTATCCACCTCCTCAATGACATCTGTTATTTTTTGTCTTTTTAATAGTAGCCATTCTGACTCAGGTAAGATAATGTCTCATTGTGGTTTTGATTTGTATTTCTTTAGTGATTAGTGATGTTGAGCATTTTTTAAAAATACCATTGGCCATTTGTATGTATTCTTTTGAGAAATGTCTGTTTATATCCTTTGCCCCTTTTTTAAAATGAGATTATTTGTTTTCTTAATGTGGAATCGTTTCAGTTCCTTATATATTCTGCATATTAGTGTAGTGTGAGATACATAGTTTGCAAATATTTTCTCCCATTCTGCTGGTTGTCTTTCCATTCTGTTGATTGTTTCTTTGGCTGTGCATAAGCTTTGTAGTTTAATTAAGTCTCCTTTGTCTATTTTTGTTTTTCATGCCTGGGCTTTTGAGGTCTTATTCACAAATTATTTGCCTGGACAAATGTCCAGAAGAGTTTTCCCTAGGTTTTCTTCTAGTATTTCTATAATTTTGAGACTTACATTCAAGTTTTTAATCCATCTTCATATGAATTTTGATATGGTGAGATGGGGTACAATTTTATTCTTCTGCATATGACAATTCCATTTTTTCTAGCACCATTTATTGAAAACAGTATCTTTTCCCCAATGTCTGTTCTTTGACTTTGTCAAAGATCAGTTGGTTTCAAATATATGGCTTTGTTTCTGAACTCTCTATTCTGTTCCGTTGATCTACATGATTATTTTAATACAAATACTTATAACTATAAAAAGCTATAAGCTTTGTCTTACAATTTAAAGTCAGGTGATGTAATGCCTCTAACTTTGTTCTTTTTGCCAGAATTTATTTGGGTTCTTTTCTTTTGGTTCTATATGAATTTCATAATTGTTTTGTAGTTCTGTGAAAAATGACATTGGTATTTTGATAAGGATGGCATTGAATCTATAAATTGCTTTGGGAAGTATGGTCCTTTTAACAATATTTATTTTTGTGTTTCATGAGTATGAAAGTTTTTTTCATGTTTGCGTCTCTACAATTTCTTTCAACAGCATGTTGTAGTTTTTATTGTAGAGATCTTTCACCTCCTTGGTTAAATTTATTCTCAGATATTTTTGTTGTTTCTTTGTAAGTAGAATTGCCTTCTTGATTTCTTGCTCAGTTACATCATTATTGGTGTATACAAATGCTACTGATTTTTGTGCTTTAATTTTCTATCCTGAAACTACTGACTTAATTTATTTCATCTAACAATTTTTTGGTGGAGACTAGGTTTTTATAGATGTAAGAAAATATCAGCAAAGAAGAACAGTTTGTCATCTTCTTTTCCAATTTGTATGTCTTTTATTTCTTTTTCTTGCCTGATTACTCTGGTTAGGACTTCCAATAATATGTTGAATAGGCATGGTGAAAGTGAGCATCCTTGTCTTGACCAGTTCTTAGGAGAATTGCTTTTAACTTTTCCTCAGCTTATGAGTTGTGGGTTTGCTCTATGTAGCCTTTGTTATTTTGAGATATGTTCCTTCTCTGCCTGCTTCGTTGAGGGTTTTTATAAAGGAATGATGAATTTTATCAAATGCTTTTGGTGTGTCTGTTGAGATGATCACATGGTATTCTGCCTTTGATTCTGTTTATGTGATGTAAGGCATTTATTGATTTGCATATGTAAACCATTCTTGCATCACTGAGATAAATTCAACTTGATCATGGCGTATTATGTTTTTGATGTGCTGTTGGATTCAGTTTGCTGGTATTTTGTTATGAAGTTTTGCATCAATGCTTATCAGGATATTGGTCTGTAGTTTTTATTTTTCTTGTTTCTCTGTCTGGTGTTGGTATCAGGATGATATTGACCTTGTGGAATGAGTTAAGAGACATTTTCCCTTGATTTTTTGGAACATTTTTAGGAGAATTGAAATTAGTTCTTCATTGTATATTTAGTAGTACTCATCTGTGATTTTATTTGGTAGTATTCATCTGAGATTCTTTTTTGGGGAGATTTTAAAAATTATGGGTTCAGTCTTGCTACCCCTTATTATTGGGTTTTATATCTGTTTGGGTTTTACATCTTTTTGTGACTTAATCTTGCTGGATTTTGTGCTTATGAATTTATTCATTTTCTCTAGATTTTCTAGTTTGTAAGCATACAGCTATTCATAATAATTTATGATAATCTTTTGAATTTCTGTGGTATCAGTTGTAATGTCTCCTTTTTCATTCTGAATTTGTTTATTTGAATGTTCTCTCTTCCTATCTTCGTTAGGTTAGCTAGCAGTTTATCAAATTTGTTTTTCTTTTCATCGGACCAACTGTTTCCTCAAGTCTTTGTATTGTTTCCTTACACTGTATTTCATTTAGTTATACTTTAAGCTTTGTTTCTCTTTTTCTGATAAATTGGGGCTTTATTGGATCTTGCTTTTCTAATTCCTCGAGGTGCATCTTTAGATTAACTTGTAGTCTTTCTGTTTTTTTGAGGTAGGCATTTAATGCTATAAACTTCCTTCTTAACACTGGTTTTGTTGTATCCACCAAATTTTGATATGTTGTCTTTTCATTTTCATTTGTTTCAAAAAAAGTTTGATTCCTGTCTTAATTTTTTAATTGACTCTGTGATCATTCAGGATAATGATGCTTAATTAACATACTTTTATAGGTTCCAAAGTTTTTCTTGGTATTGATTCTACTATGGCCTGAGAAGACACTTGATATAATTTTGATTTTTAGAAAATGTGTTGAGACCTGTTTTGTGTCTTAACCTGTAATCTATGTTGGAGAATGTTCCATGTACTGTTGAAAATCATGTGTATTCTGCAGCTGTTGGGTAGAATATTCTGCAAATGTATGTAAGGTCAATTTTGTGTAAAGTTCAACTTAAATTCAATATTTTTTGGTTGATTATTTTTGTCAAGATGATATATCATCTTGTGATTGGAGTGTTAAAGGCTCACATTATTACTGTATTTCTTTCTATCTCTCCTTTTACGTTTAGTAGTATTTGTTTTATGAATCTGGGTGCTCCGCTATTAGATACATAGGTATTTAGAATTGTGATGTCTTTTTGCCAAATTTATTGCTTTATCATTATATAATGTTCTTCTTTGCCTTTTTACTGTTTTGTCTAGTCATAGTATAGCTTCTGCTTGCTTTTGGTTTCAGTTTTCATGGAGTATCCTTTGTCACTTCCTTACTTTCAGTTGATATGTGTCTTTACAGGTAAGGTGACTTTCTTGTAAGTAAAATATAATTGGGTAGTTTATTAATCTATTCGGCCAATCTTTCTTTTTAACTGGAGCACCTGATCCATTTGTCTACAAGGGAAACATAGATATGTAAGGTTTTGTTTCTGTCATATTGCTGATTGTTCTATAGTTGTTTCGGTTTTTTTGTTTGTTTTTTCTTTTTCTCTGATTGTTTTCCATTGTGGTTAGTAGGATTCTGTGGTGATGCCATTTGATTCCTTTCCTTTTCTCTATTGATTAATTGCTCCACCAGTGACTTTGATACTTTTGTATATTTTCATGATGGTAAAAATTGTGCTTTTGTTTCCATGTTTAGGAACCCTTAAGCTATTTTTGTAGGACTGGTTTACTGTGACAAATTTCCTTTGCATTTGCTTGTCTGGAGAAGACTTTATTTTTCCATCATTTATGTCAGTTAGTTTTGCTGGAAATAGAATTCTTGGCTGCCGGTTTTTTTCTTTCAGCACTTTGAATATAGTATACCATTTTCTCCTGGCCTGCAAGGCTTCTTCTGAAAAATCTACTGTTAGTCTGATGAGCTTTCCTTTACCTATAACCAGATGGTTTTCCTGTGATGTTTTCAGAATTTTCTGTTACAATTTTCCTTTAGACAGTCTGATTATAATGTGATGTGGTGAAATCCTTTATGCATTGTATTTTCCTGGAGATTGCTGAGCCTTCTGTATTTAGATGCCTAGAGCTCTTGCTAGATTTGGAAAGTTTTCATCTGTTACTTCATTAAATAGGTTTTCTAAACATTTTAATGTTTCTTCAATTTCAGGGATACAAATAATCCATAAATTTTGTCACTTTGTATTGTCCCAAACACCTCAAATGCTTTGATTGTTCTTTTCTTTAATTTTTTATCTAATCAAATTATTTCAGAAAAACCTGTATTCAAGTTCTGAAATTCTTCCTTCTGTTTTAGTTTGTTGTTGAGGCTTTTGAATATGTTTTGTATTTCCTTCAATAAAATCTTTAGTTACAGAATTTCTGAGCTTTTTTTGTTGTCTTATTTTATTTTATCTTTTAAGATATCTATCTCCTCCATGAATTTTTCATTAATATTCTGAATTATTTTTTCTGAGCTCTTTATATTGGTTTTCAGATTTATCTTGCATCTTATTTAGCTTCTTTAAAAATTAATTTTTGAATACTTTAGGATTTTTCATTAACATTTATTGCTTGAGAATTATTGTGTTTTTGAGGGTGTTATATTACCTCACTCTTTAATATTTCCCATGTCTTTATCTCGATTTATGCACATCTGGTGTAAGTATTGCTTCTTCCTGTTTTTAAAATATCCTTTCACTGTGATGAAAGCTTTTTCCTGAAGATGCTACTATAAGGTTGATTATGTAGGACTCTTTGCTTCTGTGTGCATGTAGTAGTGAAGACTCTGTATGATTTCTTTGACTATAATCAACATTATTGGTATCTGCAATTTCCTTAGTGTGTTAGAGTGCAGTTATTTGTGGTGGCTGTAGTGAAGTTGTGCTAGGGATTGGTATGCCAGATAGGCTAATTCTTGTGCCTCTGGGTGGCTTTCTCAAATGTGAGTTGTAGTAGCATGTAATGGGTGGATAAGCAGGAGGATCTCAGTGGCTGGCATAGTATAGTAGTGATGTTAGCAGTGTTGAGATGCTTTTCTTGGTTTTTATTTCTGTGTGCTTGGCAGTGGTTGCAACAGGTTTTGCAGACTGGCCTCCAGACCAGCAGGCAGTGCTTGCAGGTAGGAGCCAGCAGAGGTCGTAGTGGTAGGATGTTTATTCCCAGCCCTAGTACCCTGGAAGGAGTGTTCAGGTATATCTTGTGGTGAATTAGGTTGTGCATCCTCCAGAACTCTAGATCCCACACTCTGTTTTCTGTTTCATATGGGGGTGAAGCTGGGTAGAGTCTGACTAAGCAAGCTTGCACTCAGGCCTCCCAGTGGCAAACACATGAACCATCCATGACAGTTAGGAGTATGGTGGTCCTTATAAGGCCTCTGATAGGATGCTTAGGTGACAGGCAGATACCACTGCACTTACGTTCTCCCACAGGGAGTAGGGTCAGGCCCAGAAGCCATAACCTTTACTGGCAGGTAGGGGACTTACATCCTTCTCATGCTTCAATTGTAGCAGAGCTTGCTTTCCAGTCCTATCACAGCTGACCTAGCTGTTGCTTCAGACCCAGCAACTCACTCCTAGCCCACAACTCATAGGGTTGCCATAGGGTCCCTCACCCAACTCAAGGTCAAGCCTCTGCAGCAGCTTGTCTTACTCAGTTTTGGGGGTGGTTTCCACTTCCAGTGACAGTAGCTAAATCTCACACCATGCTTTCTTCTCAGTCTTCGTGACATGATCCCACCCCTTACTTTTGCCCTGGTTCAGCAAGCAATAGCCCAAGTTTTCCTAACTCCTAGAACTGCTGTCACTGGTTCCCAGGTTTGTGAATAGTATATTCAAAACCAGGAGGATCAAGAATGGCATCTTGCTATAGCTGCTTAGGTGTCAGAAAGTGCATGGGACCCAGGATGTGATCCCTTCAGGGAGCAGTTTCTTCTCAGTCTCCCAGCCACTACCTAAGTTATATTTAGAGTTTTGGGGTCGAGGTGCTCTCCCAAGACCTGAATTATAATATTCCCCAGGGGGAAACTGGAGATCCGAAATATTGTTACTCATGCTCTCTCTTTCTGGGAAGTCACTCACAGTTCCTGGTCTACCCTGGCAAAACAGCTGCCTTTCTTCTCCTTCCTAGTTTTTGCTGTTTCCCATCACTTATTTGTTGAGTTCCCAAGTTTCCTTTTGGATACTGTATTCAGAATGCAATTGTCTAGTCAGCCATCTTGAAAAGAAAGCTCTAGTTTATTCTTGAAACACCACTTTTACCTGAAAGAGATGTTTTTAAATTCTTTATTTTAATATAATTAACAATATAATAATATCATAAATTCAAACTATGATATGCTACAATATTGAAACCATCTGGGGAGAACACCACTATCGATATCTTCAACTTGTGGAGTTCTTCTGCTTTGCAGGGATGATTTTCTGATACAAAGAAAGAGTAAGGATGCCAAGGTTAGCCCATTTATTGAATATTATAAACTTTAATTTTTTCCTCGTGTTGATATTAAAAATAAATGTCAGGTACTATGACTGTATTTTCTTCTTGCCCTCAGTGGATCCTCTTGCTCATTTCTGGGTATGCACCTCCCACTTTGGAGACCACTGTAAAAATCTGCAACATTTGAATGTAATCCATGTGGAAAAATTATCAAAAACTGGAGTGATGAGTAAAGTTGAGTTTTTTAAGTAAGGGGAAACAGCCTTGATTGGACACTCATTTTGTGACAAGTCTTTTAGTCAGTACTTTGATGTTGATTCTCCTTTTCTGCATGGAAGAAAAATAGTAAATTCATATTCTCAGAGACCTGTATCTGTAGTATTCAATAAAGTAGCTACTATCCCCATGTGGCTACTTAAATGAATTAAAATTAAATTATATTAAAATTGTTGGGGTTTTTTTTTGCTTATGCTAGCTACATGTTACACCACATTGCTAGTGATTACCACATTGGACAGTATACATTTTAGAATATTCCTATCATTTTATTTCTATTACTGTTGGATAGATCTACTTTGTAATTAGACCTCTTAGAGGGCAGGGGTTTTCAAACAGAGATTTTCAAACAGATATTTTTCCTGATGCCACTGGGTACTATTCACAATTCTAAATGAATACTTTATTAATATATAATATTATAAAATGAAGAATTTCACATCCTCAATTAATCAAATAAAATTATAACTCTAGACATAAATACGAACTTATACTTGTAAAGAACTTACTTTATGCCAGACATCATACTGTTTCATAAGGTTTATTTTATTTAATTCTCATGACAGATTTATACAATAAATTATTAAATAAATAATCAAAATAATCCAAGACTCTGAGGCTGATAAGCAGTAAAGCTGTGGCATAAATTCTAGAGCCAAATAGTTAAGTGGCTCATGTTTGATGTCACATGCTCTGTGGGACAGTGTGAAAGGAGGAACCCAGGCTCTTGTCTTGAGCACAAAATTTAAGGAAACAAAATCTGCCATAAATATCAGTAATCAAGATTAGTAATATTTTAATGCACTAATTTATTAAATTTTAAAGTAATGCAAAAAATCTATGCTGAATACAATATCAAACATTTGAACAAAGATAGGATCATTATTAGTGATTTTTTCTTTTTCTTCAGGTTCTAATATGGTTGTACATGATACTTTATTTAAAATTGTGATATTTTGTTCATCATGATTTTTTTGCATTATTTGGTTTTAAAAATACTCTCTTCATCATCATCTCTTTCAATTATTTCTTTTGACTCATGCTGAAATCATGCCTGATACAACTAATTAATCAGAATCTCTGAAGTTGTTAAACTAGAAAGATAATTTTTTTTATAGATCCTTAGACTAGATTTGACAAATACTATTCCATGGCTCTTTCTCTGTTTTGTTTACTGGTGGTATATTCAGATATGTTAACTACTCAGGTACAATGACGTTATTATACCAGCCTTTTGCAATAACACAACCTTACTTTCCTGATTTTTAGAAAAAAATCTCTCCTCCCATAAGACCCTGAGTAACAAAAGTAAGTGATACCTTAGATATAGGAATTATTAAATAGAAATTTTTAGATATAGAATTATTGGGGGCACATAGTATGCACTCAATAAAATATAGCAATTTTATTAGATGACTTTTTTTCCTTCTCCCTTATATGGTTTTCTTTTGAGAGTTGAATGCATGGAGGCAGAATAATTAAGAATTAAAAAATTATAATGGAACTTCATAGTACAGAAAATAAAGGCAGCCATAGCAAGTGATTAATTATCAACAATGTCCTATTCTGTAAGAGAATAGTGTCTTCTGGGATTGCAGTCTACCATGGCCACTAAAAATACACAGAACTCATTTCTTCCAAAGGGGTTCGTTCAATGTTCTATTTCCAGGTTGAACACTTTACAGGGTATCTTAGTTTCTAGAAGGCACTGTGACAAAGAGGAAAGGAAAAAGAGACAATCAGGAACTTTTAGCACAGACAGACAGACTTGGACTCAAAATTCCATCTCTGAAAGCTATGCAATCTTGGGCAAGATACTTGATCTCCCTGAAGTTCAGTTTCCTCCTACAAAAAGCAATGATTATCTGAGTATGTTCATACTTAATTTGGCTTGCGGTTTTTATTTTCCTAAGTGTGGAGAGCTTTATTAGTTCTATGATTTTTAGGTCTAAAACATAACCTTTGCTTGGTTATTACTAAATACCAGACACTATTTTCAGCGAATGAGAATAAAATCCTAGTGTGAAATGAAAACATCAAGAAAGACACTTTAAATTTCTCCTAAGCAAATTAATTGAGCCTCCATATATGAGTAAATTATATTAATAAAAGGGTAATTAGTAAGCACATTATTTGTGTTCCATACTAGTTACTATGCCCTTTGGTATGCATTTGTGAGAAACCCAGAACTGCCTTATAACAAACATAATATCAAATAATAGATCCCTATGTATTTGTGAAGGCCAAATTTATTTCTTAAGCCATTTGTATTTTTGGCTCATTCTAATCAAATATATTTGAAGAAATCACTAAATGATTAGAGAACTAGACTCAATGTCATATTATTCAGATACATTTTGGTGGATACCAGCAACTGGATTTGTGTCAGATTAGCAGCAAGTAAGTGGGAGCTGTGTATGAGGGAACCATGGTTTTAACTGACATGTGACATAATTATGTTGCATGTGATTTTATAATCAAGATTTCTATTCAGGTTTCTGCTGCTGACTTAAAAAATACTATAAAACGTAGTGATTCAAGGCATTATTTTTATTCATAGTTCTATGCATTCACGGGGCTAATTTGGGTAGTTTTTTCCATGTGGCTGTGAGACCACATTTGACTGGAAAGTCAACTGGGGCTGAAATGACCAGAATGTCATCTTATCCTCTAGGACGCCTGAACAAATAACCTGTTGATATGCATTAGTCTTGTGACTCACTTCCAAAAGATAGAAAGCAGAATATGCAATCTTCCTAACAATTAGACCCAGAATGCCAGTCTAGATGCATTTAGAGCCAGTCATGAGACCAGGCCGATCTCAAGCAGAGAGGAAATAGACTCCATTTCTTGATGGAGAGAGTGGTAGACATGGACAAGGATGCAAAGAAGTGTTGATAGCCGTATTTAGGGACCATCTATCTCTGAACTCTGCCACAGCAATTCACATCTCCCTTCACCTGAAAATACATTCATATTTCCTCCAAGTGACATACCATTATGGAATCAGGACAAAGTCCAGGATTCTGTCACTTCTGTCAAGCCCAGATATGGATAAAGATCCTCAGGATCCAAAGGATAAACTTGGGTAGAGTTTGCAACATAAAATCTAAGGCCTTGGTGTGTTACTGGGTAGCTGGCAGAGACCTGAATAGTAAGTGAGCTGAGTGTTAAAGGAGGAAAATGGACACTGGGGAAACTGCTATGGAAAAGTGGAGAAAGGGTAGATTGTGTCATGTATTGGGAGAACATTTTGTGAGATTGTTGCTAAAGTTACGTGGAAGACACATAAAAATGTCTAATGAACTCTGGATCTGGCTGGGTAAGTTTCCAGCCATTTTTTGAAAATGGCTTTTTAAGCTACTTATAGAAAGTATTGCAAAAGACAGATGAACTAAAGAAGAAAATTTTTAATTTTCAAGCAGAATTGAGAAGAAATGTTTTTAACCCAGGTATTGCTGGGCTGGAAAAACAAAACACTGTTTCTCATTCTCAAATTTTCGTATCAACAAAAGGCTTCCAAAGTAAGAAGTAGCTTCAGGGAAAAGATCAAACTGAGGCTCTGACATAAATACTAACTTATATTTGTTAAGAACTTACTTTGTGCCAGACATTGTACTATTTCATAAGGTTTATTTCATTTAATTCTCAGGATAGATTTATATAATAAATTATTAACTAAACAAAATAATTCAAGACCATGAGATTGATAAGCACTAAAGCTGTGGCATAAATTCTGGAGCCAAGCTGTTGGTTAAGTGGCTCATATTTATGTAATGTGAGACTACACACACAAACACACACACACACACAAACACCTATACCTATATATAATGTCTGACAATAATATGTGGCCTCAGCATTAAGATCAAATTAATGGTATAGAATGTTAAGAACTCTGAAAGATTGAAGGCAGTGTTTGGTAGAAACATGCAACCAGACAAAAGCCTTCTAGGGGTTTTAAAGATATTATTACTGGGTATCTTGAATCTCACCTTAAAGTGGAGAGAGGCCTGCCTTAAAGAGATTTCTGATTGTGGCATTTTTCTAATGTAGTGGATTATAATTTGATACATTGAAAACTCACAGTGTTTTTCAAGGTAGTTGAATTACATTAGGACAAAGAAAAGGAACAAAGAAAATTTAAAATAAAAAGAGGTATTAAATTCCCAACTTTCTATGGAAAGGAGGAAGGCTGAGAAAGATTTTCAGCTATAAGTGTAGGACATTTCTTATCAAAAGGAAAGATCATTCCGAGGACAGAGCCAAAGGTCCAGGATAGAGCTTAGAATCATGAAAAATCACTTCCAGGAAACAGATTAGAATCAGGGAATATTTCCTGCCTCAGAGTAGCATTCTCTGAGAGTATATGCCTTGCCATCGTATACATATTTTGTCTTCTTTGGATTACAAGCCTCCAATGGACAAGATCCACATGGGAAGATCTTTATCTGATATGAATGTGGATCACAGGATACTAGACTTCAAGCTCGATTCCACAATCGGATAAGACTTTTATGTCTTGAGTGGGAGTGAGTGCCTTTTGTATGTGGGATGGATGTGAATTTTTAAAGCCAGGTAGTGTATTGTGGTAAACTACCTGAAAACATTTCCATCAATAATTAATTCCATTCCAAAATGCTCATGATGCTCCAGCACTAAGAGGTGGAGTCTATTTCCTCTGCTCTTGAACCTGAGATGCCATGTGCCCTGCTTAGACTAATTAAATAAGGGAGAAGGAAGGTCTGGGACTGTCAAGTCTAGCCTTAGAAGAATTGAAAACTTCTGCTTTTTCTCTCTTTTGAAGTTCTGAGCCACCATGTAAGAAGTTCAGGTTTCCTGTTGTGGTGGGTGGTATGGGCGGGAGGTGAGACTATCTTAGCATTCCATCTGAGCTCCCAGCTGAAGTAACCATGTGATTATTCCAGCTGACCCCATATGAGACCAAGTCAACCCAAAGAAGCATCAAAAATAATAAATCATTTTTGCTTCAGGCACTGTATTACTTTGCTGATGATATATAAGAAATTACCACAAATTTAGTAGCATAAAACAACACACATTTATTATCTCAGAAGTTCCCTGGGCCAAAAGTCAAGTCCATGACTTAACTGAGTCCTCTGTTCAGGATCTCACGAGATTGTAATTAAGACATTAAACAAAACTGCAATCTCATATAAATGTTGTCTAGAGAAGAATCCTCTTCTAGGCTCATTCGGGTTGTTGCAGAATCCATTTCCTTGCAGCTATATGCTACATGGCTGTCAGCAAAAGGTCTCTCTCAGGTCCTGGAGGCCATTAGCAGACCCTGCCTCATGGCCTTCTCCATGGGCTATTCACAACATGGTGTTTGCTCCTTGCTCCAGTCAGCTGAGACAGGGTCTTGTGTAATACGGCATAACTAAAAATGACATCTCATCACTTTTACCACACAACATAATCTAATCACTCGAGAGACATCTCATCACCTTGTCATATTCTAATGGTTAGAAGCAAGCCATAGATTTTGCTTAGTTTAGGGGCATTTGCACAGATTCCACTTATGCAAGAGCATGACTCATGGATAGTCACCTTGGAGTGAGTCTCTGGCAGCCACCTAAGGTTTAGATGGTTTCTCAAGCGCCTATAGATAACTAAAAAACAACTTTATTCCATCAGCAACTCTTTGGCTGTGTAAAATCTGTAATCTGTAGTCGTTCAAGTAAGAAATCTATTCAGAGAATCCACTTCATTAAGTGTTTACAAAATTAAAGAAGCATCTTTTCAATTTTAATCTTGGACATAGTACTGAGGTAGAGGCTGCTTCCCATTTGAGTCAGTAGGTGAGAAGAAGTATCAATTCTAGAAAATCTTTAGCCTATTTCAAACATTGAGCTCAAGCTGAGCAGTATTTTCTCCATAGTTTGCTTTTATATTCATCATTCAAGCAAATTTCTTTAGAGGTAAGGTCACATTGGGGAGTATGCCATTTTAAAGCTCAAGAATAAAGTTCAGAAAAAGTTGCAATAGTCCATATCACCTGACATTATATAATCTTGAAAGTTGCAGGTCAAGAGTTGTGATGTGTATGCACAGTAACAAAGGCCTTTGAATGTTCTAACTTCTGTACTAACAATCAAACCATCCTAAGTGAAAATGGAGAAAACATCAGATCATGCTGATACCCTAACTGCAAAAGTAGCTCATGGGCTAGCTCCTTTCAAAGAGCTATTTATCAAGATTGCCAGGATCAACATGCATCATTTAGGTTGGGATTATATAATAGTATAATGTTTTTGTATACTCTGCTGCAGATGTTGCTTCATTGTAAACATTAACTCACATACATAAACAACATATAATAATATATTATGTATATAGCACTTAATGTCCACGACTCAATTAACACTCAACCTTCTTCTAAGTATTATTGTAAGCCTTTTAAAAAACAAATAAGGAAAGTGAGTCTGAGAGGGTTTATTAAAATGCCAAAGTTTACACAGCTAGGAATTAATGAAGCCATGACTCCAACTTCATTTATTGCCATCAGATTCCCAAAGCCCATGTTTTATCCATTATGCCAAATTGCTCTTTTATTTATCTTCACAAGTAGATGATGCCAAAACTTTCTGGGAAGGATTCGATTTGCACTACTGAAACCTGAGCATTCCTCTCATTAGAAATAATAATAGGGGCAAGGATTGTCCAGAGTCTTCTTCAAAGAACAAAGGTTATATATAATAGAGAGACTGTCATTTCAAATACAGCACATCATGGATGTCTGGGAATATAGTTTTTGTTTGTTTGTGTTTTAAGTTAAAAAGAAAAGTTTCAATAAGCAAAATAAGACCTTGATGCAGTCAGCATAGCTGGCTGGTTTTATCAGTTATAACAGTAATAAAACCCAGTGGCATTCTAAACACAGAGAGCAGAAATGGAGAGTCAAATAGAGTTTTTTAAAAAGTAATGTTTATGAAAAATAAAATCAATGAGTTGAAGATGAAATGTTCAATGAAAGAATGAGTGTGTCTCATCTCATAGATAAAGTGTGAAAAATTTTCTTAGTGCTGAGTGGAAGAGAGTTGCTATACTTTACATCACAGAACTTCACAGAACTACTAAACTTCAGAGTGGCTCCAGACAGCTGTGAAAACTCAAGAATGCAGCAATTCTTCTAGGGTCACCTCAAAAGACGGGATATCGAAGAAAGAATTTTACAGCCACCCGTTTGACTCAGATTGCTTCAAAATAGACTTAAAATTTACCTCATTCACTGAGGTAGAGGCAGTCTCTACCTCAGTACTATGTCCAAGATTAATACTGAAAAGACACTTCTTTCATTTTATAAACACTTAATGAAGTGGATTCTCTGAATAGATTTCTTTTTTTTTTTTAATTGCATTTTAGGTTTTGGGGTACATGTGAAGAACATGCAAGATTGTTGCATAGGTACACACATGGCAGTGTGGTTTGCTGTCTTCCGTCCCCTCACCTGTATCTGTCATTTCTCCCCATGCTATCTCTTCCCACCTCCCCACCCCCCCGTCCCTCCCCCATTTCCCCCCAACGGACCCCAGTGTGTATTCTTACTTGAACAACTACAGATTACAGATTTTACTCAGCCAAAGAGTTGCTGATGAAAGCAAAATAAATGAAAGTGCATTTATTTTGTCATGTATAAATACTGCAATTCCTACTATGTGCAGCAGGGATTGAGATAAGAAATACACATCTGGTTTCTGCTCTCACAAAGCCCAAAGCAAAATGCAGTGAGAAAGACAGACAGAAAACAGGCATTTGTAATACAATGAAATAGGTCAAATACTGCCTTAAATGAGCCACAGGAGACATTCCCCGTTAGTTGGAGTCTGTGTATAGTGATAATGTATGTCAGGTATGACTTTTTGGAGGAAATCAATCACACATATGGTGAAAACTGAGTAAGCATAGATTACCAGGTTAAGAAGACTTGGGGAGGCTGTTTTAGACAAGGAAATGGCTTATGTGAAGACATAATTCTGAGAAAGAACAAGATAAATTGAAATAATGGAACCAATTATTACCTGACAAAGTACAGTGTGCAAGGGTAGAAGTGGTGAGGGATGATGGTGGAGTATGAGGCCAGAATAGAGTTCTGTGAATTTTATGAGTCTCATTTGGGCAATGGGAAGGAGTCTGCTCAATAGGAAGTACTGAAGGGAATAGAAATGTTCAGATTATTCTGGCAGCTGTTTAGAAAATCAATTAGAGTTGGCAAGGCACAATGCAGAGAGAGTAATATGGTAGCTATTGCATTATAGAAGCAACAGAGTTTGATGATTAATTGGCTGAAGGAACTGAGAGTGAGAAGGAATAAAGAAGGTCTCTAACGTTACTGGATTGGCTGGGAGTATGAATGGTGGTGCTATTCAGTAGAAAGAAAATTCAATTTTTCTATTTGGGGGTTAGGGAGAATTAGGGAAGTGTGATGCAATGGGTTCAGTTTGAGGGAAAAAAAAGATTTGTGTGTATTTGCTAGAGTAAAAGATAGTATGATTTGTTGTTCCACTTGAATTACAGTTTAATTTTTTTCTTCTCAAGTGATACTAGCATTACTTGCATTTCTACTACTACCGTTACCATGACCATCACCTAGCATTTATTAATCAAAGTACTAGGCTTGGTACAAATGAATTATATTGTTTAAATTATTATAGCTATTAGGTTGGGTAGACACTATGGGAAAACTGAGGCTTACTGAGGTTATGTAACTTATCTAATTTCATGCAGATAATATGTGGCAGAAGAAGGATGAATATGGTTTGTTTCCAAACTCTGTTTTATCAACGGACAATGGAATATTGAAATTAGTAGCTCACTTGATAGAAAATACTGGTCAGAAAAAAAATACTTCAATTTCTCTCCCTTATTTTCCAAATACCATTTCTACAGACATAAACACATTAAGCCCACCCGCAAAGATCGCACACTTCAGTGAAAGAGAAAAGCAAACATATACTATTGCAATGCAATTTGTGAGAATTTCTTTAAGGGCAACAGGCCAGTGGCTTTGAGGAAACAGTAAAGAGGCTTAACTCGAAGCGGGGAAGTCAAAAGACTCTTAAAAAGTCATGAAAGTCATAGATGCAATATAAAGGACAGGACATTAAATGCTAAAAAAATTCAGCATGAGTGGGTCACAGTGTAATATGAGAATGGTAAATAATACAGCTGAAACAATCAGAAGTCAGATAACTAAAATATTGAATGTCATGGTAAAATGTTTTGATTTCCACAGAGTTAAATCTTTGGAAAAGGAGAGGAATCATGTCATTAGATTTACATTTTAAGACAAGTAATTCCAGCAGCCAAACAGAAGACTCAGAAAGAACAAGAATTAAGTCAGAGAAACCACACTCACAGAATTCACAAACCAGTAGGGAATTTGGACACTGTGATGGTAAATTTTGATCTTTTCAGTAGGAAGAACTCCAAGTAGTGCATCAGATTTCACTTTGCTTAGAAGGAGAAATGGCCAGATGTGTGATTATATACTGAGTCATATGCTGAGGCCAATGGCCAGATGGTCAGGAACTTGGAATATGACTGGCAAATTGGTGACAAAGAAATCTGGGGAAAAGGTATGTATATAGAACTATCTAAATGGGCAAAAAAAAAAAAGGATATTTGTGTGTCAAATGAATGATTATCACAGTGTGACCTAAGAGGACAATTTCAAAACTGAAGTAGTTAGGAAGGCACATTCAGTACAGAACAGTCTACTTTCTCAAGTTACTCTTGCCATTGCCTAATGAGCTCATGGACAAAGTGGCCATGGTGGCAAGAATGGAGGTTATGTATAGGCTCAGCAACATGGTCTTCTACTCACCAAGGTAAGCCTGGCTATGGCTGCTGCTGAGTGCCCTATCTACCAGCAGCAGAGACCAAGGGATATGTATTTGTTATGAATAATTTTATTTGTCAACTTACTGTGGAGTGAAGGATGTGACTTCCTCAAATATACCAGAATGTTATGCTGATTATTGCTAGTTGAAAACGTTGAAGATATTCTAGTTTCACAAAGGGCTAGCTGACCTGTCTCTTCCCGCATGCAGCAAACTGTAAAAATTTATCTGAAAGGGGTATCCTCTCTGTACAAGGGTGAGAAAATAGCCCTACCACCAGAGACTTGGAATTGGGGACTACAATGGACCTGAATAAATATGCTTACTGAAGTAACCCTTATTACTTTAGTTTTACACCTCATCTCCTATATCTTCCGGTGACATCCCTAAAAATGTACTGCTCTTATCCAGACTTTTTTTTTGTCCTGTCATTTCTTCTTAACCTATTACTTTTTTGTCTAAAAAGTATAAAAGCATGTTGCTTTGGCTACTTTTTAGACTTCACTGTCTTGTGAATATCCTCATGTACAGGTAAAACTAATAAAATGTGTATGCTTTTGTCTTGTTAATCTGCCTGGTGTCAGTTTGATTTCTAGATGCAGCTGAAGACCCCACTCAAAGTCAAAGAGGAGTTGAAGGTTGATATGGTTTGGCTCTGTGTCCCCACCCAAATCTCATCTTGAATTGTACTCCCATAATTCCCACGTGTTGTGGGAGGGACCCAGTGAGAGATAATTTGAATCATGGCAGTGGTTTCCTCATACTGTTCTCATGGTAGTGAGTAAGTCTCATGAGATCTGTTGATTTTATCAGGGGTTTCTGCTTTTACATCTTTTCTCTTGCCACCACCATGTAAGAAGTGCCTTTTTCCTCCCACCATGTTTCTGAGGCTTCTCCAGGCATATACAACTGTTAAGTCCAATCACACCTCTTTTTCTTCCCAGTTTCAGTGTGTCTTTATTGGCAATGTGAAAACAAACTAATACAGTAAATTGGCACCAGTGGAGTGGGGCATTGCTGAAAGGATACCTGAAAATGTGGAAGCAGCTTTGGAACCAGGTTACAGGCAGGGGCTGGAACAGTTTGGAGGGCTCAGAAGACAGGGGAACCTCCTAGATATTTGTTGAATGGCTTTGACCAAATGCGGATAATAATAAGGACAATGAAATCCAGGCTGAGGTGGTCTCAGATGGATAGGAGGAACTTGTTGGGAACTGGAGTAAAGGTGACTCATGTTATGTTTTAGCAAACAGACTAGTAACATTTTGCCTCTACCTTAGAAATTTGTGGAACATTGAAACTGAGAGATGATTTAGGGTATCTGGAGGAAGAAATTTCTAAGCAGCATTCAAGAGGTAACTTGAGTGCTGTTAAAGGCATTCAATTTTAAAAGGGAGCTATCATAAAAGTTTGGAAAATTTGTAGCCTGACAATGCGATAGAAAAGAAAATCCCTTTTTCTGAGGAGAAATTGCATGAGTAATGAGGAGACGGATGTTAATCCCCAAGACAATTGGAAAATATCTCCAGGGCATGTCAGAGATCTCCATGGCAGCCCCTCCATCACAGGCCTGGAGGCCCAGGAGAAAAAGTGGTTTTCTGGGCCAGGCCAAGGGTCTCCATGCTTTGTACAGCCTAGGGAGTTGGTGTCCTGCATTCCAGCCACTCCAATCATGGCTGAAAGGGGCCAAGGGAGAGCTCAGGCCATGGTTTCACAGGATGCAAGCCCCAAGCCTTGGCAGCTTTCATGTGGTGTTGAGACTGAGAGTGCACAGGATTCAAGAACTGAGGTTTGGGAACCCCTACCTGATTTCAAATGATGTATGGAAATGCCTGGATGTCCAAGAAGAAGTTTACTACAGGGGTTTGGCTCTCATGGACAGCCTCTGCTAGGGTAGTGTGGAAGGAAAATGTGGGGTCAGAGCCCACACACAGAGTCCTTACTGGGAAACTGTCTAGTGGAGCTGTGAGAAGAGGGCCACTGTCCTCCTGACCCCAGAATAATAGATCCATGGAGAGCTTGCTCCATGTGCTTGGAAAAGGCATAGACACTCAATGCCAGCCCATGAAAGCACACAGAAAAAGGGCTATACCTGCAAAGCCATAGTGGTAGAGCTGCCCAAGACTGTGGGACCCCACCTCTTGCATCAGTGTCACCTGGATGTGAGACATGGAGTCAAAGGAGATCATTTTGGAGCTTAAGACTTGACCACTAGATTTTGGACTTGCATGGGACCTGTAGCACCTTTGTTTTGGCCAATTTCTCCCATTCGGAATGCCTGTATTTACCCAATGCCTGTACCCCTGTTGTATCTAGAAAGTATCTAACTTGCTTTTGATTATACAGGCTCATAGGTAGAAGGGACTTGCCTTGTCTCAGATGAGACTTTGGACTTTGAACTCTTGAGTTAATACTGAAATGAGTTAAGGCTTTGGAGGACTGTTGGGAAGGCATGGTTGGTTTTGAAATGTGAGGACATGAAATTTGGAGTGGGCAGAGGCAGAATGATATGGTTTGGCTCTGTGTTCCCATCTAAATCTCATCTCGAATCTTACTCCCATAATTCCCATGTGTTGTGAGAGGGACACGGTGGGAGAGAATTTGAATCATGAGGGCCGTTTCCCCCATGCTATTCTCATGGTAGTGAATAAGTCTCATGAGGTCTACTGGGTTTATCTGGTGCTTCTGCTTTTGCATCTCTCTCATTTTCTCTTTACACCACCACCTAAGAAGTGCCTTTTGCCTCGTGCCGTGATTCTGATGCCTCCTCAGCCATGTGGAACTCCAAGTCCGATTAAATCTTTTTTTTATTTTCAGTTTTGGGTATGTTTTTATAAGCAGTATAAAAACAGACTACCACAGAGGTAATCTCTGGCTCCCCTACAACAGGCCCACAGAATGACCAAATATCTGGTTAAACATTATTTCTGGGTGTGCTATGAGGATGTTCCTAGAAGAGATTAGCATTTGAATTAGTAGGTTAAGTAAAGTAGATAAGTCTTTAAATGTGGGTGGGTATTACCTAATACACTGAGAGACTGAATAGAACCAGAGGAAGGAAGGCTGAATTTCCTCTTTTGCTGTTTAAGCTGAGACTTTGACCTTCACCTGCCCTCAGTTCTGGTTTTCAGGCATTTAGACTTAGACTAGAATCTACACCACCAGGTGTCCTGGCCTCCAGCTTACAGATGGCAGACTGTGGGGCTTCTCAACCTCCGTAATCATGTGATCCAATACCTAATTATAAATCTCACATATATTGGTTCTGTTTTTCTGGAGAATTCTGACTAACATAGCTACAGAAGTATTTAGCCACCATGATGCAAAACAGAAGACATATAAATAACAAACAAAACTTTGTGAATGCTTTTAAAAGGGTCAATAGTTATTGTTTCTTGTAGTCCTCACTACTTCTGATTTTCTTATAGCTATCTGCTTCACTTACTTATGTTAGTATCCTAGTCCCTCAATTAAGGATTAAGAAATTGAGGAATAAAATGGCCCAAACCAAGAATGACTGTCGAAAGAATTCAGAGCAAAGAGACTAGACAGAGATTCAAAAGATAGAATACAGAAGTTGAAATCAGGGGAGCTGATGACAAGAAATATAATTTGAGTCACCATCAATTACAAAAGGTGACCTTAAGTAGATGGATGAGCTTACCCTCTGTGGCTCTGCAGCCTAGTAAGAGAAGCAGAGCAAGGGTGAAAGTATGAGAAACATTGACTTAATGTATTTAGGAAAAGAAGTTCATAAAAAAGACCTTGAGGGTGGGCTTGTGTGCAGTCTCTGCCCTTCTTAAGTCTGTGACATTAGACTATAAATCAGGAAATGGGGAGAAAATGTCTCACATATACTAAAATTGTCCTTAAAATCAGAGTTGCACTCAGCTCATTTTAACTTCTACTTTCTCAAAAGTAAAAAGGAGAGACCATCAAGGCCAAATTAATGCATGGTACTATGCAGAGCCAAGAATCTTGACCCCCCTGGAAGTTCAAAAATTACTGACATGAGATGAATTAATAGGAATAATAAAAATATAATAAACATATTATATGTGTATATGAGGGAGCCTTTAGAATGAAGACCCAACCACCTACTGAGATTCAGAAGCTTATTTACCATCTTGGGAAAATAGTTTATGGGAGGTGGGAGAAGAGGGACTCTGTTGAGAAACAATGAAGATTGCTATAGAGAATGAATGGATGGGGAACAGAGATTAACTGGTAAATATACAAGATCATGGCTCTCTCTCAGACTCATTCAAACTCTTTAGAATTTGAATGAGTCTGAGAGACAGCCATGATCTTGTATGTGCTCAGATGTGGTTACATTCTTGGTCTTCTTTTCTGCAATAGATAATTAGTCAATAGGGAGGGGAAAAAACAGTTGTTCTCATTGGTCATAGAGAAAATTCAGAAAACAACTTTCTCCTTTTTTTCTCTTTTTTATCCTATGCTTTATTCTTTTTATCCTATGCTTTGGGAGAGATATGTTTGTTGGAAGGGCAGAGGGGACTGTCAGAGGGACCTTGAGCCTTCTTCAGTCTAGTATGTCAAAATATCATATTTTGAGGTATTGGTTTCTGAGCCCCAAGAGTACTTCCAGCAGCCTAATAATTTGGCTCCCTTTAAAGCTAATATTGTTTAGATATTTGTTCACATTATTTATTTATGTCATTAAATAGTTATTTGAATCATGCTATGATCTGAACATATGTGCCTCCCTAAAATTTATATGTTGAAATCTAACCCCTCAACTGATGGTAATAAGAGATGGAGTTTTTAGAAAATGACTAATGACAGTAGATCCCTCAGGAAAGCAATTAGTGCCCTTATAAAAGAGGCTCAATAGAGCTCCCTGATACCTTTCTGTCCTGTGAGGACATGGAAAGAAAGCATCACCTGTGAAGCAGAGAGCAAGCCCTCATAAGACACCAAATCTGCTGGCAACTTGACCTTGAACTTCCCAGGCCCTGGACCTGTGAACAGTGAATTTCTGTTGTTAATATATTACCCAGTCTAAGGTATCTTCTTATAGCAGCCCAAATGGACTAAGGCAAATCATGTAAGATAAATATTAATAAAATATTTTTTCCAATTTCTATTGCAATAAAATATACATAAAATAGAACTTACCATTTTAAGCAGCTTTAAGTTTGCTTTTCCGTGGCATTAAGTATGTCATATTGTGCAACCATCACCATCTTCCGTTTCCAGATCTTGCAATAATGAAACTCTACACCCATTACAGAGTAACTACCCATTCCTCACTCCCCCAGACCCTGGCAACCAACATTATTCTGTCTCTCTGATTTTGGCTTCTCTAAGGACCTCATATAAGTGAAATCATATAGCATTTACCCTTTTTTTGACTGGCTTATTTTACTTAGCATAATAACCTCAAGGTTCATCCATGTAGCATATGTCAGAAGTTTCTTCCTTTTTAAGGCTGACTGATAAGTAAGTAAAGAGGAACTTCTGTCATTTTGCTATTTGTTTTCTATATGCCTTATAGCTGTTTTGCCCTTTATTTCTTGTATTACTGTCTTCTTATGTGCTTAGTTGATTTTTTTTTGTAGGGAAATATTTAAACTCCTTTCTCATTTTCTTTTGTGTATATTCTACAGCTATTTTCTGTGGGTTACCATGGGGATTACATTTAACATCCTAAAGTTATAACATTCTAATTTGGATTTATACCAGCTTAACTACAATACTATATAAAAATTGCTCCTTTACATCTTTCTCTTCACTCTTTCAGTTTTTGATGTCAAAAACTTACATCTTTATACATTGTGTGTTCAAAAAGGTAAACTCATAATTTTTCAAAATGCATTAGTCTTTTAAATTACGTAGAAAACAAAATGTGCAGTTATAAACTGTTGTTATGATAATACTAGCTTTTACAATAATAATTGCCACAATTAAAACGTATTAGTTTCTTAATATATTCAAGAGGGGGCTGTATAGCTACTACTATATTAAGAGCTAAAAATGACCAAAATTAACCACAATTTAATATCCAGTCCTTCCCCTGGAAGTTGCAAACCTTCAGTACTCTCTAGAGTTCCCACATAATTACATCTGAAATATTTCACCAGTGCAACTGTTGTCTAGGTGGGTAGAGAGAATTCCCGTGTTGTTAAAAAAAAATCCAAATGTTTTAAAAGTACAAAGAGCAGAAAATGAGTCTCTCCTTACATTCCTTGCCCCTGATATTCCTCTGAATCTTCATAGCTTTGATTGTGATACAGTTTACTGTTTGGTATATGTTTTTCCAGAAATTTTGTCTATGCTTTTATATGAACATTAGCACATCATTCTTTATTTGGATAAACTGCTACACACTACATTTTTATATGGTATAATGAAAAATTAACCTTACCAAGGAGGAGTCTGAACTGCACCCTTGGATTGTGGTAAGTGACCTCTAGGCCCTAGAATGTCATGCCTAATACGAGTGTCTTTGTTTGCCTTTGGGGACTTTAGCCACCGGAGAGTCTAACAATTGATTTACAATGAGGATTTTGGGCTGTGCCATGTAAATTCCAAACTCCAGAGGAACTGATGACCAAAGGTATTAGCCAAATTTCCAAGAAGGGCTTGAGACTAAAGGTCAGTCATGCAGGTAGTATGTGATTGAGCTCCAATAAAAACTCTGGACACCAAGATTTGGGTGAGGTTCTTTGGTTGACTCTGTGCATAATGTCATATAAGGTGACCAGGAGGAGGCAGTGCCATCCATGACACCACAGACAGAAGACAATTGAAAGCTCCCTTTCTGGATCCTTCCTGGATTCTAGCCTATGTGTCTCTTCCCCTTAGCTGATTATAATCATTGTCCTTTTTCTATAATAAATTGTATTGTGAGTATAATGACTTGCAGTAAATTCAGTGAGTCCTTTAAGCGAATTATCAAACTTGAGGGTGGTTTTGGAAACATTTGTAAACTTGTAATTGAAGTCACAAGTAAGGATGGTTTTGTGTGGGAACTGTGCTCTCAAACATTATAGTTTAGGTAACTCCAGGTATGCATACATATGGACCTCCTTGATACATGACAGGCTAAGTACAGATTTTTAAAAGCTTCATTTTTTCTCTTTTCCAAAAAATTTATTTACTAGCTCTATTTATATTTTTTTCTTTCTTTTTCCTTTTGCTTTCTTTCTTTCTTTCTTTTTTTTTTTTTTTTAATTTGTAGAATTAGCTTGTCAGAATTGACTAAGAATTTGGCTAGTATCATGTTTGGGACAACAGTGAATTTGTTTATTAACACAGAAGCATTTATAGATGTGATAAAATATTTAGTTTTTCCATTCATGAATTTTATATGTGTGTTTACTTGAGTATTCTTTTTTTTTTTTTTTTTAAGACGGAGTTTCGCTCTTGTTACCCAGACTGGAATGCAATGGCGCGATCTCGGCTCACCGCAACCTCCGCCTCCTGGGTTCAGGCAATTCTCCTGCCTCAGCCTCCTGAGTAGCTGGGATTATAGGCACGCACCACCATGCCCAGCTAATTTTTTGTATTTTTAGTAGGGACGGGGTTTCACCATGTTGACCAGGTTGGTCTTGATCTCTCGACCTTGTGATCCACCCGCCTCGGCCTCCCAAAGTGCTGGGATTACAGGCTTGAGCCACCGCGCCCGGCCGAGTATTCTTTTACATCCTTTGGTTTACTGAATATGCTAGGTATATTCCTGGACATTTTATATTTTTGTTGCTAATTCAAGTGATATTTTCTCTTTATTTTTTCTTATTGTTCATTTCTGTTGTATAGCTAAACTAGTGGGGTTTTTTTGATACTGATCTTTTGTATCAATTTTTTGTATGGATCTTTTCTATCCAGCAATGATAATAAAAGCCAGTTATTTGAGAAATTTTCACGTCAGTTCTCCCAGAATATTTTTTAAGTGACACATGTCATTTGTAAATCCTTACAGCTTATTTCATCTTTTCAAATATATGTGCTTTTTACTTATTTTTTCTGATTTACTGCATTGTCTGAGATCTCCAAAAAGATAATGATAAATAACAGTAATAATCTGTGCTAGAAAACTAAATGTGTCACCCCAAAAATTTGTAAGTTGAAGCCTGATTCCTCATGGAATGCTATTTTGGAAGTGGGGTATTTGGGGATAGTTAGGTCATGAGATTAGTGTCCTTATAAGAAGAGATACAGGAGAGCTTGTGTTTTTCTCTCTTTTTCTCCATCATTTGAGGAAACCAGGAAGTGGCCCTCACAGAAATCTTTCATGCTAGCATTCTGATCTTGCATATCCAACCCTCCAGAATTGTGAGGGGAAAAAAAAAAAAAAAAAAAAAAAAGTGCTGCTTGTTTAAACTACCCAGTCTTTTGTATTCTTCTTGTAGTAGCCTGAACTAAAACAGTTAACATCTATAATTTCTTCCTGAGTTCAATATAATTTTTTTACCTATTTACCCTTAAGCTTTTCTGGGAGATTCTGATACACAGATATTATAAAATCAAAGAAGTTTTCTTCTATTGCTACTTTACTAGTATATTTTTTAAACAAAAATTACATTAAATGTTTTAACACTTTTTCATCTATTAGGTTTTTTAAATTCACAAATGCAGTGATATATATATATGATATATATATGATATATATGATAGATATATGATATATATCTATGATATATATATATATATTAATTTAGAACCCTCTATTTCTTGTAAAGAAGCCCTTCTTGATCAGAATACATTATTTCTTGTCCATTTTTGTTGTTAAGACTTATGTTTGTTTTGTGATATTACTTGAGAAACTTTCCAACCTTTTATATATTCTGCAAACTTAATGTTGACACATATTGGCATTTTGTCTCTCTCAATTATAACAGTTTTGGAGTATTGAAATATATTTATTTGTAGAATATATCTGTCTGCTAATGTGTACGTATGCAAAAGTAAATACTTTTCTAAGAACAGAAGTGACCAGTTAGGCTGTGTACATACAAAATATTCAAGTATTAAATGATGGTGATTTGTAAAATCTAAGATTAGTCAGTAACACATTAGTGCATCTCTGTTGAACCGTAGGTCCTTTTGTGCTAGGCACAGGAATGAAAATCAGTATGAAAGTTGTTGCTGCCACATTAACTGACTTCTTTCTCAGGAGGGCTGTACATTACAAATGGAATAACCAAGCAATGGCCTTGGTAAGATGAGATTTGGTGTTAATGATCTGAGCCGTCATGTGTCATACCCCTTGAATCAAGTATTTACTGTATTTAACTAGAATTTAACATCTCCCCTCTACCTACCAAAACACTCATTTCCTGTGTTTTTTAAGTAAATGGCACCCAACGATTATCATTCAAACTGGGAATCACTTGTAACTTCTACTTTTCCCTCAGGTCCACATTGCACTGGTCTCAATTTCTGGAATTCTACCACTTTGATTTTTTGGAAATCCCTTTACTCTACATTAATTTACTTTTAGGTCTTTCTCATTTCATTTCTTACTGTAATAGAAGTTGTTAATAAATACCACAAAGAAATTGGGGGCAGGGATTTAAAAATTATAAAGCAAACACTATCTGATCCTAAAAGTTTGCTACAAATCGTTCATAAAATTTGTGAGCCTAGTAATTGTATAGGAAGATCCTAGGATAGCTTTTTATATTTTTCTATAGTTATTATTTAGTGCAGGTTTTTGAAATGTTGTTGAGTCAACTTTTAAAAATCATACATTATATTTCTAGGTTTCCAACAATTACGTTTGATTTTGAAGCTTAATGTTTTTTTCAACAATGTCCAGGGTTAATTAATATTTGTATTCTCTATCTGATCAAAAGCCAATCTGAGAGCCTTTGCAAAGTTTTACTTAATGGGGAACTTCTCTTCCATCTGCCCCTGCACAATTTTCCATGTAATAATCATCTTAGGCTTCAGATTCATGTATTATTTTTGATATTGCAAATCAACGTTTATTAAAACTTCATTATTTTTATCAGGGTTTTCAGCTTGCATCCTCTCTTACATTTCACAAATTATTTTTCTTGATTTATATTTCCCTTTGCTATAGAAATTCTTCAAGTATGTCTTAATATATCATAATTTGCTTATCTACTTGATCAAAATGTTGGCTAAGCATAGAATTCTTGTTTTAAATGTATTTCTAGGGTTTTTATTTCTGCCAAAGACTGAAAATATTACTCCATCGTTCTAGAGTACAGGCACCCCTGAGAAATCAAACACAGATCTCTTTAAAAGTTTTTGTAATTTAATTTAATTTAATTATTTTAAGGGTAGATTTTAGAATTTTTTTCTTTATTCTGGAGTTCTTAGCTAAATCAGAATGTCTAAGTTATTTTTTAAAGATTCATGCTATTTGGCACCCAGTGACAATTTAAATATAAGATTTCATTTATCTTTTGGCTCAGTTGAAAGGTTTTCTATTATTTCCTTTCTTTTATTATCTCAATTCTTTCATTTGAAACTCCCTTTAGAAGGAAAGTAGGTATCTTGGATTGCTCTCTATGAAGCTTAATTTGTTTACACTTTGAATTTTGTTGTCTTGTTCCCCTTTATTAATTATGACTTACCTGGATTTATTTTTCAGATCATTAATTTGTTATTTAGCCTTTTTCTATTTAATTTTTTCCATTTAATCTTTCTTCTAATTTTATTTCTAATTTTAGTTGCCTTTTGATTTCAGCAATTTATTCTATAGTACAGACACTTTATATTTATCATTGCAATTGCAATGACAATTATGACAACAAACAATTGTTAATCATGTTTTACTCTGAAGATATTATTATGAAATTTTCTCTTTTTTCTTGAATTTTATCTTTTTACACAATCCACTCTACTTAGTCATTTCTCTTAGTTATTCTCCATTAGTTTATGGCTTTTCTTTCTTTCTTTCTTTCTTTTTTTTTTTTTTTTTTTTTTTTTTTGAGATTGAGTCTTGCTGTATCACCCAGGCTGGAGTGCCATGGCACAATTTTGGCTCACTGCCACCACACCTCCCAGGTTCAAGGAATTCTTCTGTCTCAGCCTCTGGAGTAGCTAGGACTACAGGCATGTGCCACCACGCCCACCTAATTTTTGTATTTTTTGTAGAGATAGAGTTTTACCATGTTGGCCAGCCTGGTCTCAAACTCCTGACCTCAGGTGATCCACCCGCCTCAGCCTCCCAAAGTTCTGGGACACAGGCGTGAGCCACTGCACCTGGCCACAAAAATATTTTTAAATAGATTAAATACAGAATATCAAGAGAATAAAAATATTGGATTTTTTTTTTTTTTTTTTTTTTTGAGATGGAGTCTTGCTGGGTCATGTCTGGTGACAAAGTGAGGCTCCATCTCAAAAAAAAAAAGTAGAAAAAATATTTTTTCTATAATTTAAAGAATTTTATGAAGAAAGTAGAATTAATGATTATGCTGTATCTGCATTTTTCATCTAATTTTTATTGTCAATTAAAAATGGATAACTTTTTTTTTTTTTTTTTTTTTTGAGATGGAGTTTCGCTCTTGTTACCCAGGCTGGAGTGCAATGGCACGATCTCGGCTCACCACAACCTCCACCTCCTGGGTTCAGGCAATTCTCCTGCCTCAGCCTCCTGAGTAGCTGGGACTACAGGTACACGCCACCATGCCCAGCTAATTTTTTGTATTTTTAGTAGAGATGGGGTTTCACCACATTGACCAGGATGGTCTCAATCTGTTGACCTCGTGATCCACCCGCCTCGGCCTCCCAAAGTGCTGGGATTACAGGCGTGAGCCACTGCGCCTGGCCTGGATAACTTTTTTATGTTTAAAATGAAAAATCTTTTATAAGCATAAACTATTCTATAACTTTATTATATTTGCAGTTAACTTCTATTTCATAATTTTTCTGTCATTTATAGTTTGTGTTAGTCATTGGGTTATTAAGGGTCCTCCAGAGGAATAGAACCAATAAGATATGTGAATATACAAAGGGAAAGGCTTATTATAGAAATTCCTCATTTTAAGGAATTGGTTCATATGATTGTGGGAGCCTGGGAAGTACAAAATCTGCAGGGCAGGCTAGCAGGCTGAGAACCAGGAAAGAGAGAATGTTGCACCTCAAGTTCAAAGACACTCTAGAGGTAGAATTCCCTCTTCCTCTGAGGATCTCAGTCTTTTTCTCTTGAGGCCTGCAACAGATTGGATAAGGTCCATCTGCATTATGGAAAGCAATTGGCTTTACTCAAAGGCTATTGAGTTAAGTAATAATCTTACCTAAAAAGTACCTCCATAAGAACATCTAGACTGGTATTTGATTGGATGTCTGTGTACCATGGCTTAGCCAAGTTGACACGTAGAATAACCATTAAGTCATACATATTCACTAATGTATAAATTATAGTTATAATACATGTGCATGATTTCAAAGCCTTGTTCAAAATATATTTTAAAAGTTCCCAAGTATTTTTTGAATTTTGAATTAAGTATTTTAAGATTATTTATTCCTGATAGAGAATTCTATGTAATGTATTAGTTAATTTCAAAATTTCAACTGAATACAACTACTGAATTTAGGCAACTCTTAGTGGACTAGTTTCAAGGTTTCTGGCTTGTCTTGTCATGATAGCAGTCAGTTGGATAGATTATAAAATTCTCAACAGAGGTAAATAATACTGTAGAGGAGATTTCTGCTATTTATTGCTGCTTTTAAATTTATATGAAAAAAATATGTCATTTGAGATAGAAATGTTAGACAGTATTTTTGTGCTAACTCTTTATACTTTCCTTATAATAGAACTTTACGTCCATACACTTTGCCATGTGCCTTGCAGTAGAGTAGATAGAGAATATATCTCCTCATTGACACTGAGCTGGGCTATTTGCCTTGCTTTGGGTGATGGAATGTTCACTGGTTTGCAGCTAGGAGTTACAGTTATATGATTTGGTTTACCCTCTTATGCTTCCCTTGTTTGAAACTAGGAGATAATGTAATACTGTTATATATAATCTTACCTAAAAAGTACCTCCATAAGAACATCTAGGCTAGTATTTTATTGGATATCTGTGTACCATGGCTTAGCCAAGTTGACACGTAGAATAACCATTAAGTCATACATACTCACTAATGTATAAATTATAGTTATAATACATGTGCATAATTTCAAAGTCTTGTTCAAAATATATTTTAAAAGTTCCAAAATATTTCTTGAATTTTGAATTATTTTAATAAGATTGTTTATTCCTGACAGAGACTCCTATGTAATGTATTAGTTAATTTCAAAATTTCAAGACTATTTTCAATAGTCTATGTTTCAGAATGAGAAATATGTAGAACAGACCTAAACTGGACCTATGACATATGAATAAGAGAATTTATTATTTTTTTAAATCATTAAAATGTGGGCATTGTTTCTTACACAATAACTTTATAAGAGCTGCCTAATCTTGTAGGAAAAGAACCAATTTAATGTCACTGTGACTTGAATTCATTGGTGTCACATTTTATCCACTTATTTTACAAATATGTATTAAGTGACTACTCCATGTCTGGGATTTCCATGGGAAGTATTAGTACTTTTCTGCCTCCAGGGATATTTCTTCTCCTCTTCCATATAGGGTACAAGGAATCTACTTTTCTAGCTTCCAGTTTATTTTGGATCCAGGTAGAGTTGCTTTTGAAGAAAATAAATCATCATATTATTTTTCCAAAGTAATGTTTTAGTCACTCCATTGTCTAAGGAAGAAAATCAGATACAGAATATGATGCTTTGTGATTAAGGAAGTGACAATGGAATTTTAAACCTTTTATATATAAATGAAATTATAGATTGTGGGTAAGGACAGGTCAGGATAGGCTCCAGTGACAAATGGGGTCTACAAAAGCAAAGATTTTTCTCACTGATGCTATGGAGACATCATAGGGTGCTTTATGGCTCTTCATATTTTTTCTCTGGGCCTCAGGCTGGTGAAAATTGATAAAGAAAACATTGAAAAATTCATAACAAAGGGAAAATACATGCTCAAAAAGCTTCTGTTTGAACTGGAATGTGGTCATCTCAATTGTCATTTTGTTGGTCGATTTTGTCATCAGCAGATTATAAAATTATAATCCTCCCCCAGGGAGGGCAGAAAACAGTTGTTAATTATAATAGATTTTTTCCATGAAAAAACACGTATAATGTTTAACCTTATAATTAATAGTTAATTTCCGTAGGAGGAGACTTTTCAGCTTTTGAGGTCTACATGCCTTTAAGGAAATTCTTCAAAAACAGCCAAGATATTTTATGATGAGATTATAGAACAGGTATAAATCTGATCCAAGTCTTAATCTAACAAGAAACGGAGTGCATATTCCTAATAACTCAAGGTCACATGCCTCCTAAACATTCCCAAATTTTGTCTTCATGAATGAGTAGTCCAGAATTTTGCTTCCTGCAATGAATCTGAGTCCACAATTTTCTGCCAATTTTTCATTAACATTTGCTAAGCTCTCTGGTATAAGCATAATTTGTATTAGATAGGACAGAATTAAAGAATATGGAACTTACAGGTTTTCTATATTGACATTAAGGATTATAAGGATTCTACATTTTTATCTTCTCAATAAAGCAAGTAGTGAAATACCTGGCATAAAATAAGACTAAGAAAATCCCTCATCTCTGCCTACAATTGTTCTTCCAGCTGCCTTTAAAAATCATTTAACTTTTATAAAACCTAAAACTAAGGCTTTACCATTTATAAAGCACTTTTCAGAAGATTCAATTAATTCTCAATACAATCCTATGCAATATGCATTACTACTTTAGTTTCTTTATGGATGGAATATACTGAGACTACAAAAGTTAAATAACTTTTGAAACATCAAACACCTTAGCAACTATTTGCTAAGGGGCCTTTATTCAAAATCCTATATGCTTCCCAGCACACATGTTATAATGCCTAAAATTTGTTTTAAAACACTTCAGTACTGTTATTGTGATAGTATGTGCATGACAGTTATTTAAATTTTAGCTGTAGATATGATTATGTGATACTATCAGGGCTTTAGAGTCTAAGGGTACTCTGCTAGCAGTGTGATAAAGGGTCAGGCTTCTGCCATTCCTCTATTAATACCTAATCAACAACTGATACTTTACTAAATGAACAGTAGGTATAAAAAAATGAGGTTTTATTGGTAAAATTGATCTTATTAGATATCATAATTTATTTTAAAAAGGGATCTTATTTGTAAAAGTGAAGATATTCAAGATGTGCAGATTGACCAACCCACCCTTGCTTGTTCTGTGAGCTCCTCTGGGATGAGACCTGTGATCTTGATACCCCAATTGGTCCTGTGTCTAGTTATTAATTTGGGCAAGATTTCTGGATTGCATAATGCCAGATGGAGTCCTCATCTCCAAAATTTTGCTGTGTCTTCTTTAAAATGATCTTAAATGGTTGGAACCCTGAAAGGACAGAGATTTGGAAATTTTTCAGATGTAGACAGACAACAGGTGGTACAAACCCATTCTGTGCCAGCATTGCTAATAAATAGGAATCTATAGTGTCTGTGTGAGGGGCAGAATTGAGGAATAATATATGCTGTGTTTTATTTATAACCTGAAAGCTCAGTTATGGAGCTTAGCAAACACTAGACCCCTTAGATTTTTCTGGTGGCTACTTTTATCTACTACCAAATTAACCTAGGTCAGTTCTCAATCACACTATGTACCTTCTCAACACTGTGCAGCATTTCTTTCTGAATGCTGTTCTCTGAAATCTGAGTTTACCTGTGTGCTGATATTGAGGACAGTGACTCAGAATATTATTTTTCTAGGACCTTAAAATGCTCTGGATAAGTATCTGAATTCTGAACATAATAGCATAAGCTAGACATTAACTCCTTAATGCGTTGCTTCAGACATCTCTGCAGCACCCTCATTTTTTTCTATACAGCTATGTAGAATGAGAAGATTCCTACTGCAGTTTTAAAAATGAATGTTACTTATAGGCAGCCAGCACACAATAAAATATTGAGACTTGGTAATAAAACAAGTGCTTAGCAATTATGCAAAGCCCATCTTTAGACAGCTTTACAAATACCAGCTAATTAAATTTTTTAAGACAATTTATTTATAATACAATAAACATATGGTGGAAATAAGAAAACAAAACATAGCCATAGAAAATAACACTCAAATCAAATGCTAATAGATGGAATTTTTCCTCCTTATAGGATACAGGCCCCACAGTTCTTAATACTTCTTATTATTGTCTCAAGAAAACTGGATAAATTCATTCTGAATATCACAGACTTGAAAGTCATTGTTACCATGCCTTTGAGAATGAGAATGCCTTTGGTCATCATAGGCATCATCTCAAAGAAAAAGAATTCTTTAACTGTTATTGTAAATACAATTTTCAACTTAAAAAATCAAGTTGCATTGCTATTAAAATTAAACACGCAAAGTAATTTTCCTTTGGTTTTTTACCTTAAATGCTTTGATGCTCCAATTATCACCATTTTTTATCTTTCTTGTTGTGCTTTCCAAACTGGTACTATTATTTTGATGCTGAGTCTTTGTTAATAGCAGGAAAAAATTAGCCAATTTTGTAGCCTGAATCAATATTTTACATTTTTATGCTGCTTTTGGTGCTTGAAATCAGGTCTATAATAGGAATTTAGAAATTTTGATTTGGCCTTGTAACCTTGATTGCTAATTACTGAGTCAGTAAATCCCAGGAGCTGTATGGATGGAGTAGGTGGTGCTATCATAATTTTGGCATTTTATAGTAGAGTCTAATAAACTTATCTTATTTTTTCCTTTTTCAAGACTTTCTGTCTTCCTAATATTATTATCCTCTCTTAAAACCTATTGGGGAAGACTTGCCAATATAAATTAAAAGTGACGAACTTGCCTTATCACCTGTAGGACAAAACTCAAACCTCCTTAGCATGATATAGAAGACGTCTTAGGACCTTCCTTGTCTGATTCCTATTGCTTACCCAGTCTAATCCCTCAATGCTGTACAACTTGGATCTGAAACTCTAGTTATAGAAGGAGTTCTGATGCTATTTTGTGTGTTGATTCTTTAGCACAGCTTGCTTCTATGCATAAGGTAGACTTTTTTGCATCTGGCAAACTCCTAATCTTTCAAGGTGACCTTGAATGTCTACTTTAACATTACCTGCTCAGGGAGATAATTATAACCCTTATCAGGTAGATTTTATGATGCTCTTCTCTGGGTCACAGATCATCTTGAACAAACTTTTTCCATTACCTTTCTGTTTGTCTGGATTACCTTCCTGATTTATCTACTAGTCATTGAGCTCTCTGATGACAAATGTTATGTTTTATTTTTCTTCATATCTTTTATCACTTCTAGTGCCTATGATAGGTCTTTGGAGGGAACGAGAGCGCAGGCTATTCTCCCAATCCCAGGGATGGCTTCATTGTCCTGCCTCCTTTCTCCTTAATCTTGAGGGAAGAGTGTCATTTATCTGATTGGTCAGATACAGCATGATGTCATTTATCTGATTGGTCAGATATAGCCACATTAGGTAGTGGGCATGGTCATGGCAGATTCTCTTTTCTGCTTTTTCCTGTCATGCCACTGAAGCAGTAAGTGGGCCTGAGACCGTCTTTGCACTGTAAGCCTGCTAACTTCTTTCAATTTTTGGTCATCCTTCCCACAGTATCAATAACCTGGAGCATAGTGGGACTGGACTTTGGAGGTAGATATGAAACATTTATTAAACCTACAGTTTAGAAGGATCTGCAAGAATTCCCTTTCTTGACCGTTCAGAGCTCCATCAGTCTAGGCTCTCTACTGTGTGCTGTCCACTCATAGGGGTAGAACATGTTTTGGCTCCCATTATTTGTGAGTCTACTACTGGTTGGGAAATTTCAAAGACCAGAAGTTTGCTCTAGAAAGCTGATAAAAGTCTTAGCAACAGAGTGGTAAACCTCATGGCCCACATGGCCTCCAAGGAGTAAGATGGACCACCAGCCCCAGCAAGAGCACATGAGGATAAAAGAGGCCCTCACTGCTGGGGAGTCCCTGCCACACTCAGTCCCCCACTACTCTGAGAATCTCCCCGACTCACAATTCCATGCAAATTCCTCAAGAGGGAGGAGCCAAAGGAGCCCTGCCTTATCCTGTACCATGAATAAAGTCCCTTGTGCTCAGCCAAAAAAAAAGTCATAGCATATTAAAGGAGTTCTCACAGTGGCAGAGAGGAAAATAATAGCTGTTGGAGGAAAAAATGACAACTTGAATAGAAAAATAATATAAACACTTAGATTCCAATGAAGACTCATAGAAATAACTTTTTTAAATTAAAAAAAAAATCAAAAATCATGATTCCAAACTAAGCAATTTGATAGATAAACCAAAGGAAGAATGGCCTCAGTTGAGACCTGAATTAGTATCCTGGAAGATCAAAGAAAACTCACGGCAAACATTTTTAAATAGAGATACTGATGAAAAAGATAAAAGACTCTAAGGATAGATCTGGCATACAACATGCCAATAATAGAATTTCCAGAATAAGAAAAAGGAACAGATGTAGGGGTTACTCTAATTTAACATTCATTCAACAAAAATATCCCTGGGATAACAGCAGATTTAATTTTATAAATTTAAAAGAGGTGCTGATTTCCTAGGATGAGTGATAAAAAAGGCCATGGATTTAGGCATAAAGATTTCTAAATTTAAAGATAAAGGGAAGTAGCTCTTAAAGGCTCAAAAGGAAAAATCAAAGTATGGACAAAAGTAAAATAAACTAGAAAATGGTGGGATTAAATACAAATGATTAATACATGTGAGTTAAAACCCCAGAAACATATACCTGGTCAATGTATTGACATGTAAGAGCAAGATGAATAGGCAGAAATTAGACAGACAGACAGATAGGTAGATACACAGAGAGATAGATACATAGATACAGAGATAATTGAGAATTTAAAATGTGTGTCCCCTTACCTAGGGCAATAAAATATAATTTATCATTCCAACTGATAGTGAAAGGTGGCACTATTAATAATTATACTACAGCAACAAGCATAAACTAGGACTTTCCAGGAAAATTGGACTGGCATATAATTTATCATTCTAACTGAATGTGAAAGATAACACTATCCATAATTCACACCAAAGCAATAGAACTTCCTAGGAAAATGGAGATGAATGACCTCTACCCTTGTACCACATTTAAGAAGAATTTTGAAAAACTTGAATCATTAAACAAATACTAGGAGACACAAGTAAGAACTCAAGAGAGAAAAAAAATGAACTGGGGAGGAAACAGATGATAAGCAATAAAGCTTACAGTTAAATGTAAATGAGCAGTGACAGATCATTTGGAAATAGCAACGTAATATTAAATAAAGGTTTCTGAAAAACAAACACATTCCAGATACATTCTAATAATAATTCAGAAATAAGAGTAATAAAATTTGTCAGAAAAAGTTGGGGTACGAGCAGGAAAAAGAGGGAGTGTAAAGCACTTTGATCACTTCATTTGGAGGGACAGCTAGTATAAGCGAATAGTGAAAGTGTTCTTATGGTCTTAGTTTATTAAAGAGTATGTAAGAGAAGCAGTGAAATAGATTACAGGGAATTAGGCAAATTCACAGTTAAGGCACAGTCCTCTGAAACTTCTAAGTCTTCCCAGACTTCGGACACAAGCCATAAATGCAGGCTTCCTGAGAGCTATGCTAGAAAAACTCACAAAACTCAGGAAAGCACTGTACCTAAGATTGTAGTTTTATTATAGCAAAAGGATACAAATCAGCACCAGCCATGGGAAAGGACACATAGGGCAGAAATTGGCAATACAAGTGCCCTGAACACGAAGATTCCATATTCTCAGAGATATGTTATCCTCCCAGAGTTGACGTATAGAGATACCTAACAGAGAATATTGGCAACCCAAGCAGCTTTGGTGTCCAGAGTTTCAAGCCTGAGGCTTGATCAAGCAGGTGTGATTGAGTGTGTTACTGTCCATGCGGTTGAACTGAATCTCTACTACTGCCACCCTTCCCTGGAGGGGAATAGGCTGATATCATGTGACTACAAGTGCCAAACCTCTAATCACATGGTTGCTTTTTTTGGTGTGGCCAGCCCCTATCCTGAGTCATCTTATTTGCGTACACTATCTAAGGGGCCTGACAGAAGTCATCTAATTAGCATAAATGATTTAATGTGGTCAGAAAGGCCCCCTGAACAACAAAGTCATTCCTACTACTTGAGAAATTGCAAGGGTTTGCAGGTTACCCCAAAGAAACTGGGTACGAAGGCCCGGCCTCTCTTTCGGTAGAAACATATTTTGTTATTACAAAAGAGCATCTTTGTGTAGGAATTAAGGTAATTATTTTAATTTATATTCTAGAAGTTACATACCTTAAAAAGGAATAGAAATATATAGCATGACTTGTAAATTATCCAGGGGGAAAAGTATTTGAATTGCTTAGCTAAATCAGCAAAAATAAGGATATGTTAAAATATAAACTATTGGCTAATGGATGAAAAGGACAGTAATTTTTCACCTTGCAAGTCACTCCCTGGAAAGTGAGGGTTCTATCTACTCATTTGTTCTTTTCTCCATCTCCATTTGCTGAAATGTGGATGTGGTAGAGGAAGATGAACTATTTCTGAATGCAAGATGGACACTGAATTGATAAGATAGACACCCTGGATTTGAACATTATTGACTTATCAACTCAACTGCAGACCACTTACCTTCATGTTTGTGAGATAAAAATAACTGTCTTATTTTTAGAGAAGCCCAACCTGTATCCTAACTAGTATAGCTACGCAAAGAGATACTAAGGAATTGCTACAAATAGATAACCATAATGGAAATAATAATCCCGGAAAAGGTGGCATTTAATATTACCAGGACACAAAATGGCTAAGATAGATCATTGTGTGATGATAGAAAGCAAAATTCAATATGATGGTGTAATAGTCATAAACTATGTGTTTCAAACAATATAGCACTTAACTACCTAAGGAAACACTGTGAAAAATATAAAAACTTTAAAAAGAATTGTGAATTTATAACAGAAGACTTTAACGGTGTAATCAGTAAGTTTGATTTAAGGAATATATATACATTTTTTCAAGGCATAGTTCCTAATTTTGAACCAATCAAATTGAAAACAAATAATTTAAGGGTGTTAAAAAGTCCTAGCAGTTTGAAAGGTGCTGATAAGTAACAGATTAAAAAGAAACGTCAAAAATGACATTAAAATATTATGTAGCAAGAAAGAAAAGGAGAATATCATATCAAAACATGTAAGAAATACGCTTGAGAAAATGCTTAGCCTCGAGTGCCTTTGTTTTCCAAACAAGATGAAAAAATAACCTGGTATTTATCATAAGGAATTAGACATATACAATAAGGAACAATAATTTGGAGGGATGTACTTAGGGGAAAAAAATGACAATATAATGGGAAAATAGTGGAAAATAATTTTTAAATCTGGAAGTTTATATGTGAAAAATAATTTTTATTAATTTATACATATTATATGAGCTTAGAGACTTTATAGTAGACAAATCTTAATGTGGGTTAAATGTTGTTTCCATGACAGAATGGTTTCAATTTTATTTGACGTCTTCTAAGTTTTTATTGTCTTAACTTTGAAAAATATTAACAATGAAAATCAACTTTATGATAAGCAAAAGCCATCTGAAGGTTAAATTCAGTCTCTGTGTCACTGGTTTGTGACTTCTAATATATAAGATTCCTTGGTGTGACATTCCCAATTTTTAGCATGCTGTCTGTCAAATATGTCAGGTAAACTATGAATAACACTTTTATGAAAAACAATCAGCCTCTTTTGAGTCTGTTACTTTTCTTCTTGGTATGCCTCTGTTAATAGTACTCAGAGCTCAGTTATTCTGTTTTTATTTCAGGGAGAATAGAATTGCACTGACTTCAGAAGTGAGAGAAGTAAAATTCTTTAAAAAATGGTCATTTCATAATTAAACTGATGAACAAGGACAATTTTACTTGATGATTGTCAGATCTATAACCCCCAATTATATTTTCAATCATTTTTGCGGGGTTAACAAGCCATGATCTACTCTGTATATGTCATAAGATGCTCAATAGTTTATCTTTTCTCTTTTTAACCAAACATAATCATGGAAAAACAGAGATTAGTATATATTCTGATTTATTTCAGACAAGCAGAATAGAGTCAGCATTCACTTCTCATGGCTTTCAAGCCAATGACATTCATCTTCCTCATGAATTCTGGACAAATTCAGAATTGCCAAGGATTAGGCCATAACAGATTATTTAGAAATGTGGATTAGTCATACAAATCTTTTTGAATAAGTTCCATAAAGATGATAAGTGGCTAAAGCCATCGTGCCAAAGAAAAGAAAAGAACAATGTACAATCTGTGAACAAAAACGCAGGCCATTTGGCTTCAGTATAGCAGTATCCCAGTGTTTTGCCAGAGGAGAGGAAGGGCTTGGAAGGTAAATAATGAGTCCGGAGATTCAAGTCCCATCTGTTCAGACAGGCTGAAGCTTGCTGTGTGACAGGGTTTGTGCTGGGCATTGATTGATATCATCTCAATTGGCTCTTGACATGAGAGGCAGTTGAGGATGTCTGAATTAGAAATTGGTCCTGGGATCCTGAACATGAGCCAAGAGTAGTAGTAGTTACAAAAATAAAAATAAAAATAAAAATAATAAAAACTATAGTAAAACAAAGCAACTGTCCTATCATTAGTGCCTACTCCCCTTTGAAAAGAGAAGAGAAGAGAAAGGAAATAAGACAAAGAAAAGGAAATGATAAAAAGAAGAAAAAGGAAAGAAAAAAGTGTAATGAAATTTGAGGCTGGGAAATGACAAATTATCACCTGCCTGTTTACAGTGAATAATCATTTACATATACTTGTTCTGTATGTTTCTTTCTGTCACATATATTTCTTCTATTTCTATTGTTCTTAAAGTTTAGTTAATTTTCTTTGACATAATAAATAAATTTATATTCAGTTTTGACAGATTCTGATAATTTATGAAATTTTCTTTATTTCATGTTTATGTTGTTAATGCCCTCTTTGTAATCACACTATGCAACATATACTACAATTACTTATTTCTATGTTAATTTTAAAGTATTTCCACATTTATGATACTTTACAGACATTATTTCAACAATTGTATAATGTTCACTACATCAATGTGCAGTAATTTAATCAATTATTTTTCGTTATAAAGAATGTTTCCAACTTTTCAGTATTTTAAGTAAATTTGTGATGAATGTGTGTTTACATGTATGTGTAAAATTTTTTATGTCGCTCAGATTGTTTTCTTTGGCTGAATCCTTAAGAGAAATTGCTAGATAAAACATAGACATTTTAAGTTGTTTAGATATATGTTGCTCATTTGCTTCTCCCAGATATCTGTAATGTCTGACATTACAATGGAAGAATCTCGTCACACCCAGCAACGATGAGTAATCTCATTGTGATTTTTTCCTGTTTTTGTTTTTGTTGTTGTTTTCATTCCTGTTCTTGTTTTATTTGTAATAATGTGACAGATAATATAGCATCTCATTCTTATCTTAGTTTACATTTGTGTAATTACTTGTGAGATCGAATAAGGTATCATATTATACCATATAGCTCTTGATCAGTGGTTAACTGTTTGCTGACATGTTTGTCCAAGTATTATTTTGTGTGTGTCTTAGCACATCAGGTATTGCAATCAGACCTATCTAATCTCTGCCCCCTATAAATTGTTTGATCTTTGACAATTTTCTTGATTACTCTTATCTCAATTTGTTTACTAATTAAATGGGAACGATATTGGTACGGTATTTATTTCTTGATTCATAATTTTATATTTCTCATTTGAATTCTGGATCATTATATTCAATTATTTCATAGAGATATTCTTTTTTATGTCTCAGTTTTCTCAAGTTCAAAATAGACAACATTAAGCTCATGTTCTTAATTCTTACATTATCCTATTTCTCTCTCTCTCTCTCTCTCTTTTTTTTTTTTTCATGATTGGCATTTTCATTCAACCACTTTTTCCCCCCATTCAACCATTTGAGGAAGCCAGGATATTAAGAGTCATCATTCTCTTTTATTTTTTGTAGTCAAACCTAATTATATCCTTTGGCAATTTAACTTCCCAGTATCTTTGCCACATTTCATTGAATCTAAAATCCAATGAGGTGTAACATGCTCCATTATTTTCAGAAAGAAGAAATGCCACCAGTGGACACATTGCTTGACTCAAGAGTCCTAAATGACCAGGGCTTTTTACAAAATATTGTCATCTGTGCCATCAAGAATTTTGGCTGTGTACCTTTTCTAAGAGTGTTGTTCTATTATCTTTTGAATTTTGCAAGTTTTCATGCACTCGCATGGACAATGACGATTGAAAGAGTAAATATAGCACAGAGATTTAAGAAGTATCCTGATTTCACAGATGTTAAACATGTTTTAAATACATCTTAGAATTTTGATGTTTATCTTTTCCTTGACTGCCATCCCAATAGTCCAAGCTTTACTCATTTATTGCTTAGATAACTATAGTAGTTACTGAAGTAGTAGTTTATCTGCATTCAGCCTTCCCATTTTCTACCCAGTTCCATCTTTACATAGCAGCTAGACAGTTTGAAAATATGATATTACTTGCACTGACTCTTTCTTTTCTAGCTCTTCAATGGCTTCTCATTATTTTTAGAATAAAGATAAAAATCTTCTTATCTACCAACTAGGACTTGTATAACCTGATCCCCATCTCTTCTCCAGCCTCATCCTTCTCTGCCTTTCTTCACACTCCACTCTAGAGATCACAGTTTAGGCTTCTCTGTTGAGTCTTTGCACATATGTACCTTTCCTCTGACCAAATGTTCTTCTTCCCCATAATTAAATTATCTTTGTACTTCAGATTTCAATTCTAATTACTTTCTCGGGGAAGCATTTCCTGACCTCTTCAGCTAGGTATGATTACCCATTAACTTCATTTGTATAGCACTTAATATAGTTATAATTATTTCTGTGATTATTTGGTTAGACCATAAGCTCTATAAGAACAAGGATCATGCTTGCACTTGTTTACCATTGCATTGTCAGCAATTAGCACAGATTCTGGGAAAGAATAGATGATTACCATGTATTTATTTAATGTATGAAAGAATAAAGGGTTCTTACTAGAAACGAATGTAATCATGCAGGGTTGAGTAGTGCAGTATTAACTGTTTCATAGCACTTGATAAATGTTAGCTTTTATTGTTGTGCTTATTGACTCATTTTTCAGATAGCATCTCCTCTGGCTTCTCATCCATTTTTAAGGAGTTAACATTCCAATATATTGTCATAATCTCTATGTGTTTGAAGTGCAATGAACCCAAATGATCTCTCCTAGTTGTAGAATAATTGTAGCTGTCCTGCAACCTTGGTTTTCTTAGCATCGATTGTAAAGAAACTTACTGAATTGAGAGCACATCAAGCTAACACTGTCTGGAATAAGCCTCAGATTTATATCTCTAGAAAAGTAAGAAATCCAGAGCCAACTTTGCCCCCATTTAAGAAGTTCAAGTCTATAATCATAATTTATCTGGTTTTTGGTTTGTTTTGTATTTTCTTAGTAAAAACAAAGAAGAATAACAGGTTTGCTTTAAGCTGCTTATTATAGCAATTCTACCTAAGGAATTGCCAGCATTTCATTTTAATCATCTCTATCCTTAAATCCCTTAAAACTATGCATTTTTTTTTGCTCAAAAAGCCAACTCTAATTCTGCATTACTTATTAAAATCCTTTTATGTAAACTCCATTAGTATAGAAAAGAAGCCTACAAAAACATCCCATTCAACACTATCATTTCTGTGCATTTGCTTCTGGTTTAATTGGGGCCCTTGATGGTTCTTTCATGATCATCAAGCATTTATGGACCATGTACTGTGGATAGGAACAAGATTCGCTATTGAAAAGGACATGGAAAGAAATTAGAGGCATATATCATAAGCTCTTTCAAGTTCTTCGTTTGTTTTCTTAATATCTTCTAATGCTGGAAAGCTCTTTTTCTTTGAGAATGGCAGAAAAAGCTTGCTGCTTCAGTTAAGAGCAAACTTACTAAAATCAAGTTTCATAAGCCACATCAGTCTATATATAATTCCTCATCTGTAATAATACTGTAGCTATCTGTGATAGATTGCATCACTGTCACCAAATCTTTATCTTCTTTGCCTTTACAGTTGTTCTCGCTAAGGGCAGATATATGTCCTCACTCCAGTAATATTGGACTTGGCCGTGTAAGTTACCTGGCCAAAGGAATTTTATTAGGCCTGAGGAGAATGAAGGCTAGCTCTCCTGTGTTTCTGTCACAATCATGAGAAAGACATACTCAAGGTGGCCAAATTGTGCAAAGAAAAGGAAAGGCATATAAAGCACATTTAGATGACTCGTGCATTGGAGCCAACCCAAACTGAACCCAAAGTACATCAGCTGACTCCTAGCCTGACTGGCAAACCTATTAGCAAGAAAAGAAGCCCTTGTTGTTGTTGTTGTTTGCCACTGACTTTTGGAATGCCTTGTTATCTACCAATAGCTTGAATGATATATATAATCATATTTTACATAATAAAGAGGCTATATTTAAAGTTCTTAATACACTGAGATTCTGAATAAATAATATTTTTCTAGAATAAGTAATAAAGTGAAACCTCCAGTAAGATCAGAAGGCTTTGGCAAAGCACCTTAGAAGCATTTGACACCTCTACAAACTATGGGTCCTAGGAAGGATACTGAACTTCCATAAGTCTTGATTTGCTCATCTTTAAATTGAAGATAGTAACGATGAATAACTCATAGTATTTTAAGTATTCATTGAGATTATGCTTAGCAAAAGTGTGACACATAGTAAGCTTTCAATAAATGTTAGTTATTTTTATTACAATTGCTTTTATTATTATACATATCCATAATAATTTGTATTTCTATTATCAATACTATTTCAATAATTTCCTTAGAGAAAAAAGAGTACTCAGTTTTAGAACTGGCAAATTACATTTTTTTCTCAACCTCCTTCAAAAAATTTGACAAACCAAAAATTAACAGTTTCCCTTTTATAGGTCCAACATATCCGTTGTTCAGAGTGCTTGTTTAGACAAAGATTTCAAAATTGGCAATATTTGAAACATCAAGTAGTTTGACTTCCACTGTGCTCTTCAAGTTTGTTTTTTTTTTTTTTTTTTCTTCATCTAGTTGGTTAATGGGGCAAGATCATGGATGAAGACTATCAGGATCATTCTATTTCATCATATAAGCCTGGCAATTCCTCCTGGCCAGCACGTCCTGTTAATATTACATGGCATTAAGGGAAGGAGCTCTACTTAAATGAATGTTTTTCTTGATGTAAAAGATCACTTCCATCTATTACAGCATATATTTATTTGTTCATATTTAATATTTGTCTCAGTAGTAAGTAAGCTCTCTGAGGGAACAGATCAGTCTTGCTCACTGATACATCCTTCAAGGTGAAAATATTGCCTGGCATATAGGGCTCTATCAGTAAATACTTGCTAAATGAGTGAATGAACTAACATAATTAAAATGGATAAAACTCCTTCCATTTTTACATGAATTATTATTATTCTTATACTATCAATAAGAAGCCAGTTAGTTGCCAAATACTGAACAGCTTTTGGAAGTGAAGTCAGGCCAACCTCAAAGCTCGACTTGTAACAACTACCCACTAATTACAGTGCTGAAGCACCTATCATTTTATTATCATTTAATCTCCCTGTTAGAGAAGTCAACTGGATTAGACCCATTTGCAAAGAAGCTAAAGAGAAAACAAACAAAACAAAAAACGCTTGTACAGAGGAAGGAAACCTACCAACTCTAATTTCCCATTCAAAAAAGATTTTTAGTGTAGACAAGATTTTAGAGGCAGTGATAGAAAAAATTTTTATAAATATTAATCTTCAGTAGACACCTTTCTTCTTCATTCACAAGAAGGTTTTCTTTTTTTTACATTTATCTCTTGAGGTTATGAAGTCATAGCTATTAGAGATAAAAAATAGCTTGAAGAGTCTGTTTCTGGTTTGTTTACATTCATGCATTGCTTTGCTTTCGTTTTAAGATGTCTCTCAAAACAAATTTAGAAAAGAAATGGGTTTTCCCTGGATCATTGAACTACACACATGCCTTTTATTTGCCTGGGTGGTATTGCCTGAAATTCAAGAGTTATGACTCCAAAATATGATTTATTCAAGGAAGGTAAGGGAGTGAAGTAACGAAGTATGCATTGATTTATTTTATTTTACGATAGAACTGTAGACTCAAAAAAGACAAATTTCTCAAAGTAAGTTACCTGTCTGGTTTTGGTTTCTTAACCAGATCATATAGCAGTCCACATACAGTCACAGACAAATTACTGAATCCTTTTGTTCAAGGCATGAAATTTTGCAGAAATGCATATAAGGTATTTAGAGTGTGTTTAATTAATTCTGAGAAGTTATTTTGTATAGTCTAATTGACCTGTTGTGGAGATGCCCCCTCTGCCACTTAAAAGACTTGTGTCTCTAGCTGCACAGAGTGCCCATTGGTAGTGTAGCCCTAAGATAATCAAACAGATTTTCTGGAGAAGCTGAATTTTTTATCTTAGAGCAAATGTACCCTTTTCCCATTTCTCCTCTCTCCCAAAGCTGGAAACTTAATGCTTAAAAAAAGCTAATATGTCATTCTTCAAAGGTTATATCTGAATTGGTTACTCTAGTCTTTTATTAGTTGGCACTCTTTGGTTTCAAGTGAAATAACCCACTTGAACTACTTTAAGCAAAGCAGAAGGATTTATTGTGAGATTCCAGAGATAGTTTATAGACATTGAAAGCATACAGCCTGGCAGACTTTAATACTGACTTGGACCGTAATGCAGCTACTTTATAAACTGATACAAAGAGGTATACCTCGTTGAACTTCCTGAGCTTGATCAGTTCTTTCAGCTGGCCACCACCCACAGTAGTTCCTAGCATCATGCTGCAATTATTTTTCTACCAGTCTAACACCTTTGTTTTCCCTCAGTGCAAAGCGTTTGAAGCTTCCTTGAAAGCGAGCTGACAAAGGATGCTCACCTCCTTCACTTCTACCGGCTAATAAGAACCTTTCCTCTCTTTCCTATAAGCTTCAGAGAGTATGATATTTGCTTTCTTCAAATAACGGACAATTATGTTTGCAAGTAATTAGACTAGGTAACTCTTCCATTAACTGCCTCTCAGACAGAAAGGGAAGATCAGCTTCAGGCAGATTCTCTGAGAACAGAAAACACTGTGGTAAGCTCAATAATAAGCTTATGACACAGCCCAGTTCTAGAAGCCATAAACCTTCTGTCACTTAAAGTGACTCGTTATTTACTCTACCTGTAATTATTCCAGATTGACATTTTATGGCTTTTGAAAAGATTAAAAAAAAAAAAAACATATGCCAAGAATTTACATCTTGTGAAAGAATGGTGTATGTAAACAATCAGTAAATGCCAATAAAATTGAAAAAGTTATTTAAAAATTTGCAAGATATTGAACCTACCCTAACAGTCAATACTAATTGACCCTTTATGATGAAGCTGTTGAAAAAATGAATTGTATCATTGCTTCTTCTTACTAACCTGGCTGGAAATATTTGTTGCTTAAATCAATGGCTATTTGAAACTATCTTAAGTCTTCCTATATGTCTAATTCTAATCAAAGTCTCAAAAGTAGGTGGTACCTGGAAAAATGATTCAGCCTAAAAACCGGCACTTCATCAGCTCTAAGAAATACTTACAGAAAGATGTTTTAATTCTAACTCTCTAGATGTATATGATCATCTAGATTTCACAAAATGACTTTCGGCATTTCTTAGGCATTCTTTAGAGTTCTGGGTTATAGACCACAGAATTCACTTATATACAATAGACAGAAAAATACTTGTTAGATTACAGAATTTCCACGAAGACCAGAAGCCAAGATCGTGTAGTACAGAGCTGAGAATAATGCATCCAAACCAAAGGTATGAATGAGACATACCAAAGGTACCACTAAATGCTACTGTTGGCCACACTGCTACTACCACTACTACCTGGGACTCTCAATCTGTGTTTCTAGGAGCTGGAGTGTAGAACCTCTACCGTCATATTTCTGGAAAATGTTTTCCCCATGTCGATCATGTCCACTTTTCTCACAGGTGCATAGGTATGGCAAAACTTAGATCACTTCCTAGAGGGAGCCTAGGAAGTATACATTTTAGCTTTTCATTCTTTGTCCTATAGGACTATGTTAGCTATTTTGAAGTACAAACTAATGAATCAACCAGTCTGCCATGCCACGAGACCCTAATTTAGTGAAACACATTTTGAATGATGTTGATTCAATTATAGTTTATCTTTTTATATAAAAATGCCTGTTAATTCTCCAAATGTCTCCTGCTTCATGTCTTCTCCAGTCTCATCGAGACATAGAACTTTATGCTTCCAGACTAGCATTTTAATTCATGAGTTTATTTTTTTTTTTTTTTCATTTTTATTACTGAGCTGTGAACTCCACAGCACAGAGAAAATTTACCTCTGAAGCCATATTCTCTTGGTAGCTAAGTCACATTCTGATCATGGGCCACTTTAGAACATCCTTGCTTTGTTTAATTCTCCTTCCCAGGCTATAGGCTGCTTTCCTCTCAAAGCAGCACTCCCAGTGGCTCATACAGTTTGCTTGGTGTTCAGCCAACCTACTGAGGGAGCTGCCTGCTGGTTTGAAAGAGCACCCAACAGTCTGGGAGACTGCCTGCTGCAACTGTACATGGTTACACCAGATCCACAGAGCCCTTGCATTACCCCTTGGCAATCCTGAAAGGACCCAGAAGTGTGAAGGAATCAGTGTCACTTGGGATGGGCTTTGAACAAGGTAGGAGAGAACCAGTGTATACATTTATTTGTTTTCTCCCCTTGACAATCTGTTCAAAGTTGTGATACTTCACACTCACTCTGAAGACACTCTCCATGAGTGAGAATTCATCTGCTCTTAGTGGTAAGGTGTGGTAAGCTCAATAATGTACACTTTTTTATTACCTTCTTCTCTGTCTCGCTTCCCTTCCCCTTCACTTCAGTTTTCATATGATTTCATGCCCCAGTGATGTGTTAACTCATAGCTTTTGCCTCAATCCTATTTCCTAGGGGACTAGGCTAAGGCAATGTTTGCTGAATGAATACTTGAAAGAATAAAGAAAGTGTAGCTAAGAGTATAGTATGGACCTGCTTAAGGTCCAAAGACAGGGCAAAGCCAGAACACGGTCTCCACTCAATTTTAAGACCACCGAGGAAGGAGACATTGGTCACCTTTGTATCTCCAACATTTTACACAGGGCCTGGCAGATAGCAAGAAGTTAGAACAGTTGATTAGTAAAAGAAGAAAGGCAGGTAGGCAGAAAGGAAAGAAGCACAAATAAATGGAATAGATAACCAAAGCAAGAGTTAGGAATGAAGCCCAGGGAACACAGGGATTTGAGAGGTGGGATCTGAGTAGCAGACTGAGGTGCTGTCTGGCTGAGGGCTAGATCAGGCTATGGATTAAAGTTTCAGGGTCACCGCTCAGGCCTATAGGGGTTATAATAAGTCTCTGAACTTCCACAGTATAACAAAGAACTCTGGAAACTAGCAATCTGATGACAACAAAATACCCAAATGTGGAATTACAGAATAATACTGACTGAAAAGACTTTAAAAAATGCATGGAGCCTCCACTCTACTCCTCCTTTCCCCACCCTATCTCCAATGCAGCCCATATTCTAATTCAGTCTCCTTATTAATTTTTACTAAGCTGTTAGGGATCCTCAGAATCCTTCACAGAAGTACTCAAGGCAGTCATGTCCACAAGTATTTGTCATTTGTACATGACAAAAATTTTATCCATCTTCCTGAATCTTACATTCTTTGCTCATTTACAGAAGTCAACAGTGTAGACAGAGATGCTAAGAAAAGTTCCCAAAATCACACCATACACATCCTACTTCAATCAGTGCCCTCTCTTAGTCATCTGAAATATTTTATGTTTATGATTTCAGCCACTTGGAATTTTGTGATAACTGACTTATCTTTCATTGATGATCTCCTTAAAACATGAGCTGGCAACCTATTCTGAGTTCTCTTCCATTAGCTATTTTTTTCTGAAGGTCTATTTCACCTGAAGTATAGAGCTGAATCTGTTCAGCTTTTCAAATTTTCATAATTTGACATTAGTTTACATTTTTAATAATTTTGTTTTAAGGAAGGATTGGTGTTTCTGTTTAATCTGGTGTTTTTGTTTTGTTTGCGTCTCATGCTAGAATTCTCTTCATTTTTTTTTTAGATTTACTATGTTTATTGAACATACTATTTTATATATTTATGGGATACATGTGAGTGTTAATGCATGGCATGTGAAATTATCAAGTCAATCAGAGTATTTGGGGTATCCATCACTCTGAGTATCATTTAATGCTAGAATACTTGAGCAATTTGGAATGACTATACTTCTGGTCAATTGGCAACTGAGGGTCAGATATAGTTTTAAATGTATTAGGGAATTATATAATTACATTTATATAATACATATAACATACTGGAGTTATTAATATATATAATATATATGTATATAATATGTATTACATATATTGTATACATGTGTATGTTTGTAGGTATATACACACCAATAAAAGGAAGGAGGGAAGGAAGGAGGGAGGGAGGGAGAGAAGGAAAGGAAAGAAGGAAGGAAAGAGGGAGGGATGAAGGGAGGGAAGGAAGAGAGGGAGGGAGCAAGGGAGGGAGGAATGGATGGAAGGAGCAGGAGGGCCGGACAGGAAAGGACAGGGAAGGGCAGGGCAGACCAGGCCAGAGTGAAAGAATAAAGCCAGGCTGTGATAAAGACTATCACCATCCCAAATACATCCATGCTCCTTTACGTTTTCTACCCTCTCTTGAAATTATGTTCAAGGAACATGTGATTGGGTTCAGCCTAATGAGATGTGGATATAATTGATATCAGCTGCATACAGACCAGGACTTTCTAAAACCACAGAAAATATCCATCCTCTTTTGCAATTATTTTGTATGATATGATTGAGAATTAAACTTTTAGTGTGATAAACCACTGAAATTTCAAGGCTAATCTATTGCAGAAGCTAATGTTAATTGCCCTAACTAACATAGAAATTGCTTTCTGGAAATTGGTGCTGGCATAGAAAGACCCAAAATATTTGTCAGTGGCTTTGCAGTCATGGGGCAGGTGGCAATGAAATTGATTTTGGAACCTGAAAGGTAGTGAGGTAAGTCAGAGACAAAATATTTAGTAAAGCCATTGCTCATGATAACTTAAAGTCCGGCTCTATATCTGTTGAATTTTTATCTCTGGAGGGCTAAGCATGGAAAACAAACTGCTAGAAATGTGCTCTGGTTACTTATGATTTTATTCAGGAAGGACTGGGGAGAAAGATGCGAGCTCAGGAAAGAATGAGCTGGTTTGCAAGTATAATCAAAGTGAATAACAAGAGACCAAATTTGAGATCTTGCCCAGTTGGAAAATCTATTCGGCATGTTTTCTGAATTTTAAAAAATGTCTTATATTGTACAAGAACTGGCATACTTGTGGACATAGAGTGGGTTTAGTTCCAGACCACTGCAAAAAAAATGAATACTGCAATAAAGTGAATCATACAATTTTTTTGGTTTCCCAGTACATGCATTTATACTATACTGTAGTCTATCAAGTGTGCAATAGCAGCAGGTCTTTAAAAATGATGTATATACCTTAATTAAAAATGCTTTATTGCTTAAAAAAAAGGTAACAGTTACTTGAGCCTTCAGTAAGTCATCATCTTTTTGCTGGTAGAGGGTCTTGCCTTGATGCTGATAGCTGCTGACTGGGCAGGATGGTGGTTGCTGAAGATCTGGGTTGTTGTGGAAATTTTTAGATATAACATAGTTATAAAACTTGCTGCAACAGTCGAATCTTCCTTTCATGAAGCATTTCTCAAAAATATACAATGCTGTTTGATAGCTTTTTTCAACATTAGAACTTCCTTTAAGATTGGAGTCAGTCCTCATAAATCCTGCTATTGCTTTATAACTACATTTATGTAATCTAAATCTTTTATTGTTTATTGTTGTTTTGGCAAAGATTGTGACATCTTCAATATGAGTATATTTCATCTAAAAGAACCACTTGCTCATCCACAAGAAGTAATTCCTCATGCATTCAAGTTTTATCATGAGATGGCAGCGGTTCAGTCATTTCTTCAGGCTCCACTTCTAATGCTAGTTCTCTTGCTATTCCTACTGCATCTGCAGCAACTTCTTCCTCTGAAGTCTCAAACCCCTCAAAATCATTAATCATGATTGGAATCAACTTATTCAAAACTCCTGTTAATGTTGATATTTTTTACCTCCTCCTATGTCATGAAGCATATGTATTCCTAATGGTATCTAAAATGGTGAACCCTTCCTAGTGGGTTTTCAAATTACTTTGCCCAGATCCATCAAAGAAATCATTCTCTATGGCAATTATAGCTTTAAAAGTATATTTCTGAGATAATAAGAGTTTATCAAAAGTACTCCTTGATTTAATGGGCTACAGAATGAATTTTGTGTTAGCAGGTATGAAAATAGCATTAATTTCCTTGTATATATCCATCAGGCTTGTGAGTGCCTTGGTGCATTGTCAATAAATAGTACTATTTTGAAAGGAATCTTTTATATTCTGAGTAGTAAGTCTCAACAATGGGCTTAAAATATTTAGTAAACTATGCAGCCAGCAGATATGCTGTCATCCAGGCTTTGTTGTCTCATTGATAAAGCACCAGCAGAGTAGATACAGCATAATTTGTAAGGGCCTTAGGGTCTTTGAAATGGTAAATCAACATTGGCTTCCTCATAAACTCACTAACTGTATTAGTCCCTAATGAGAAAATTAACTTGTCCTTTGAAGCTTTGAAACCAGTCATTGACTTCTCCTCTTTAGCTATGAAAGTCCTAAATGGCAATTTCTTCCAATAGAAGGCTGTTTCATCTCCGTTGAAAATCTGTTTATTGTAGCCATCTTCATCAATTATGTCAGTTAGCTCATCTGGACAGCTTTCTGCAGCTTCTTATTAATCAGCTTCTCCATTAGCACTTGCTACTTCACCTTGTACTTTTACGTTATGGAGACAGCCTTTTTCCTTTAACCTCATGAATCAACCTCTGCTAGATTCCAACTCTTCTTCTGCAGCCTTCTTGTCTCTCTCAGGCTTTATAGATGTGAAGAGGTAGAGCCTTGATCTGGATTATGCTTTGGCTTAAAGGAATATTGTGGCTGGTTTGATCTTCTATCCAGACCACTAAAAATTTATCCGTATCAGCAAAAAGGCTATTTTGCCTTCTTATCATTCATGTGTTCAACGAAGTATCAGTTTTAATTGACCAGATTCCAATACTATTGTGTCTCAGGGACTAGAAACGCCCTATGAGAGGCAGAGACAAGGGGGGATCATCTAGTCAGTGGAGCAGTCAAAGCACACAACTTTTATGGATAAAGTTGACTTCCTTATATTGGTACAGTTTTGGGCACTCCATAACAATTACAATAGTAACATCAAAGAGAGCTGATCACAGATCACTGTAACACATAATGATAACAAAAAGTTTGAAAAATTTTGAGAATTGTCAAAATGTAACACAGAGACACAAAGTGAGCATGTACTGCTGGAAAAATGACACCCATAGATTTGCTTGATGCAGGGTTGTCACAAACTATCAATTTGTAAAAAAACAAAACAAAACAAAAAAACCCCTACAAATTGCAATAAAACAAAGCACAATAAAATAAGATATGCCTGTATTGCTTTTATGTTGCAGAAAAATATTTATAAATTAAGGAAAGTTTATTCACAGTGAAATGAGTAGTTTTCAGAGTACAGAGATGATGAAGTAGGAGTAAGATTGAACAAAGTAGCGTGAGAAAGAGAAGAAATAAGACAACAAGAGTATCAGGTGCAGGTCATTGGGAAATGAGCTGGACTAAGGATGAGCAGGGCACTGTTACTACTGAATAAAAGGGAAGTGCACAGACCTAATCAGTACTAGCTACAATGACTGCTGGGCTGTGTTAGGAAATTGTCTTCTTTAACTCATCCTTACAAATCAGAGTGCTTAAGAGCATGGTGGTCAGTCCAGCTGGACCCCAGTTCAGATGTTAAAACTTCAAAAATAGCTAGTAGGTCTGGGTGTGGTGGCTCATGCCTGTAATTCCAGCACTTTGGGAGGCTGAGGTGGGTGGATCACTTGAGGTTAGGAGTTCATGACCAGCCTGGCCAACATGATGAAATCCTACTTCTACTAAAAATACAAAAATTATCTGGGCATGGATCTGCATACCTGTAATTCTGGCTACTTGGGAGGTTGAAGCAGGAGAATTCCTTGAACTGGGAGGTCACAGTAAACCGAGATTGTGCCACTGTGTTCCAGCCTGAGTGACAAAGAGAGATCTTGTCTCAAGAAAAGAAAAAGGGATAGGAAACTGTTATCAAATTCATGCTTGGAGCAAGGATTTGTCCTCTGTCTCTAAAGGGAAGAAGTAAAAAGACATTTGTTAAAGGCTATTTAGAAAAGGTAGAGTGAAGAACAGGGAAAAATAATGCAATCTACCACATCTGCTTCATTTTCATCTCTCTCCCAACATTAGAATGTCAACATCATTAACTGTACTGGGTGTGCTGTATACATTGCTATTTCTCCAGTGTCTGTAACAGAATCCATGATGGCCACCAAACAAAATTTTTAAATACATGATATGTTCTTGAAAGTGAGCTGGATTTTTCACCCGTGAAAATGAATCAAAATTTAATCTTACAGTTTTAAAATTATGAGTTAAATAAACCCCAATTTTTGGATTACTTTGAAAGATAGAATTTTAGAGTTAAATGTCTGTTAAAGTGGAAAAGTCTAAAAATGGAAGCTTCAATACTGAACACAGATTAGTTTCTATAGCAATGAAGCCAGTTCAATTCAAGGTTTTATGATTTCAAATTAAAAAAGGCAAGCATTATATTGTCATATTTTATATGTAAGTGGTCAGCAGCAAACACATAAAAGCATAAATAAACACATCCACAACTTATAAACATTTATAACAGATTAACCAGAAGAAACAGCTTTCTGCTCATGCCCTTGCTATTAATCATTATGGCTATTGTCTTATATTTTATTGATTACATTTTATAGCCTTCTTATGAGGGAAGAATTTTATGATTTTCACTGCTCGTGGGGAATAATACAGCTTACATCCACAATGACAAGACCAGCACAAATCTACCAGACACTTGGTTGTAGTTTTAAGAGGTGGGTTTAAAGAATCTATATATATTTAATTTAGCATGCCTCTTTAATATAGTCTTTGTGAAATACAGAGGTATAGAAAAGTGCTTTTTTTGTTGCTCATATACATTGATTTTATGTGTTGTTTTGTTATAATAAAACTGACATTTATTCAGTGTTTACTGTATGTTGGGCACTCTTGTGAGTACTCTGTATGCTTTGTAAATTTTCATGCTGACACTGAAAAAAATGATATACTTTCCTCTTTTAATAGATACAGACACTGAGGGAGAGGGATTAATGAAGTTGCAAATGACTTACATACTCCATCATTTATTCACTCATTTCACAAGGATTATTGAACACACCTTTTCGCTAGGTATTATGATAGAGATTGGGAAGAAAGATGTAAATAAGCAGATAAGTTTCTGGATCTTGGAATACTTCAATGTTTGTGATACATGGAATGTTCACAAACTTTGAAGTATTCCAAGATACAGAAATACATAAAAACAAACAGTAACAAAAAAGAAGATAGCTTCCTATGCTGATATGTCTATGAAAAACAAATTAAATATAATGATACATATAGTAAATATGGTTATAGAGAGTGGCTTTAGCTAGGAGAGTCGAGGAATGTTTGACAGAGTGAAGGGTGAGCTGAAGCTAAGTTGAGCTGAATCTGCCAAGACAGATTACACATAGAAGACATAGGGAAAGAGACTTCCACCCAGGGTGAAGAGTGAACAGGAGCAGAAAGGGGGCCAGTATACGTGCAGCATAGTGCATGAGAAACAACAACGAAAAGAGGTGGAGCCTCTGACTCTGGAGCCTGCTCTTTCATGTAATAACTAAGATTTGCAACACTTTCAGCCATAGAGTATTCCCAGCTCAGGAATGAACGGCAAGGCCAAGGTAGCTGTCTCCAAAGTGTAAAATCTCTGAGAACTCTTGAGCATTCTTAAAACTCACATCAGTTTTGCATTCTAGTCCATATAAATATTTAATTTATCATGAGAGTAATATCCTCTTTCTCTTAAAAATTTGAATTTCTTGGAAGATGAGCCATATTACTTCTGAGATTTGGCATGGAACTACCTAGAGTGCTTCTGAGCATATCCAAATGTATATAGGATACATTTTGAGAAATACAATTACCATAGCTCATGGTAAGAACTGGGTAAATGCTTAACGAACAAATGAGTGAACTTACTCAGTGTGTTACCCTCTTCTAAGCACATGAAGTGTCATAGCATAGCCTTAAAAATCTTGTTGGGAGGCAGCAAAGAATAGTGTTAAATATATATATGAATTTCTTATTTAGGTTTATTTAGTTTTGAATTTTGACTAATGTGGTCTAGGACAGATCATTTAAATTCTGTGTTCCTAAATTTCCTCACTTGTAACAATTGGGATAATAAAACACTATACCACCTTTGAAGAATGAGGATTGTATAAGGAACTTAGCATGGCACATATGATACTGTATGCGGCAATGTTAGATATTACATAGGAACATGGAAAATCTCACCATCTGCTAATAACTAGAGAGGAGCTGCTTCAAGGATATGTGGATGAGGATTTAGAAGCTGAAAACAGCAAAACTCAGAGAATGCTTACAACTAGGAGTGACGTCAAAAAACAATATTTAACTAGAGTGTCTTAATGTAGCAGAACCTGGTCATAGTAGACTCTTGAACATTTATTGAATTCATCATCATGTAGAGGAATGACCAGTAGTGTGGTATGTCATGTGTAACTGGAAAGTAAAATAGTTGATACAATAATATTTTAATTAATTTTTGAAAATAATTTATAGGCATTTCAATTTTATCTTAACATAGAATCACTCCCAAAGTATTTCATATTCAAATATTTTAAAGATATCATGGATATGTATGGATATACTAAAGTCCCCCGTGATAATACTTTCACCCTGGCCTATTTTGAATTGCCTTTGTACCGTCAATGAATGCCGACATAGAAAAAGACAAACAGAATTAGCTGTTTTGAGCTGGTGTGAACCAGCTGCAGCAAACCACCAGTTTATTCTATCAGGATTTTCTAAATGTATTTGGTGACCTAAGCTCCTCCCATCTTTCGTTACACAGCCTGCCTGTTAGCAAGGTGTGGAAATGTTTTGCAAGGCATCTGCCTTATTTTGTATTGCTTTTTATACACTTTCTTGAGTGGGCAACAAGGCAAAATGTTATAGCTCATGCATACTTCCCGGGGAGAGTGTTTCAGGTTCATGAAATTATTCTATCATTGTATCACACATAAAATGCATAGAAACCCAAGGGTGTAAGAACAGGCCAGTCTAATTTGATCCTATTTTTCAAAGGCACAGACACTTGCTCATGCCAGTGCCCAGAGAAGATCAAGTCCTGAGAGTTTGACAAACTTGTCCTAACTGAAGTTAATTTGACAATGAGACAGGCAGAAAACTGCCTTGTCTGCATGACTAGAATAGAAAATATTCTTTTATTAGAAAGCAAACATGTACCATAAGCTACCAACTGACTTACTATAAAGTTAAGCAACAGATGCTGAAAGTCCATTGATCAAGCCTTTTTTTTTTTAAGTTAATAACTCTACAAGAATTAGATAGTTACAGACTTTAAGTGGATCAAAACAAGACCTGATGCTCCTTTTTCACTTCAGGGATAGTCTTGCCAATGGCACTGTTGGTTAAAGCTGCCTTTACCAATGCAACTAACAGTGGAATGGATCCTGCCAGAAATTGCTTCAGTTTTCTTTTTCAATGATCCCATGGCTGATCACAGTCATTCCTCAAACATCACTGCACTATTTCTTTATGTCTTTTTATATTTTTAGTCAAGTTATAATCTAATCCTAGGTGTTAAAGTATTCTCTGTTAAAGTTACTAAATATCTCCATTCTGATGCATTACGTTATACAAGTTGGCCCTTGAATAACACAGGTGCAAGTAGGGCAGGTTCACTTTCACACAGATTTTCTCCTGCCTCTGCCACTCCCGAGACACAAAAACCAGTTCCTCTTTCTTCTCTTCTTCAGTCCACACAAATAATGAGGATGAAGATCTTTAAGATGATTCACCAAAATATATTTTTGCTGGGCACAGTGACTCACACCTGTAATCCCAGCCACTCAGGAGGCTGAGTCAGGAGGATCTCTTGAGGCTAAGAGTTCAACACCTGCCTGGGAAACATAGTGAGACCACATCTTAAAAACAAACAAAAAACAAAACACGTTAAAAATTAGCTGGGAATGGTGATGTGTGTGTGTTCCAGCTACTTAGAAGGCTGAGGCAGGAGGATCTCTTGATCCTAGAGTTTGAGGTTGCAATGAACTGTGATTACACCACTGCGCTACAGCCTGGACAACAGAGTGAAAACCTGTCTCTTAATTTTTTTTCTTTTTCTTATGATTTTCCTAATAACATTTTTTCTTTTGTTTTTTCTTTTGTTTTGTTTTGTTTTTGTTTTTATTGCATTTTAGGTTTTGGGGTACATGTGAAGAACATGCAAGATTGTTGCATAGGTACACACATGGCAGAGTGATTTGCTGCCTTCCTCCCCATCACCTATATCTGGGATTTCTCCCCATGCTATCTCTCCCTAACTCCCCACCCCCACACTGTCCCTCCCCTATATCCCCCCGACAGACCCCAGTGTGTGATGATGCCCTCCCTGAGTCCATGTGTTCTCATTGTCCAACACCCTCCTCTCACTGAGAACATGTGGTGTTTGATTTTCTGTTCATGTGTCAGTTTGCTGAGAATGATTGTTTCCAGGTTCATCCATGTCCCTACGAAGGACATGAACTCAACGTTTTTTCTTACTCTAGCTTACTTTATTTTAAAAATACAATATATAATATTGTATTTAACATATGTATGTTAAATGTATTTTAATCAACTTATAATCTAATCCTAGGTGCTAAAGTATTCTCTCTTAAAGTTACTGAATATCTCCACTCTGATCCATTACATTATACAAGTTAATTTACTGTTTTGTTGTCATAAAGCTTCTGATCAACCATAAGCTGTTAGTAGTAAATGTTTTTGGGAAGTCAAAAGTTATACATGAATTTTCAACTGCACAGGGGATCCGCCCCCTTAACTCTCATGTTGTTTAAAGATCAAATTTATTTTATTCTCACAAATTCACTGTTAGATGATAATCTTTTCCCCTAGTTTCCAGGCTGCTGTGGGCATCTCACCATTGCTAAATTTGTAGCAACTCTACATCACTACAAATTTAGCAGCAAATATAATATTGGAAGGAACTTCGTTCAGGGTTTTATTTATTCATCCAAAAATACTAACTGTTCCTTTACTATATGCCACATTTTCTGTGGGGCATTGGGAATACAATTTTCAGCAAGACAGATGATCCCAGTTTTCATGGACATATAGACCCACTAATTTTCCAACTTACCAGCTGTCTAAATGTGAAAATCAGTTCATCTCTTTAAGCCTTGGTTTCCTAGGCTGAAATGAGTATAATATTTACCTTGCAAATTACACTGGGGAAATAATAAAAAACAAAATCTTCCCTCAACCCAAGATCCTCTGTACAAATGTAGTACAGAAAGAAAACAGTTTTATTATTAATTAAGCATTAATTCAGAATGTGATTATTCATCATAAGAAATCCACTGAGAGACTGCAAAGAGAGGAAGAAGTCTCACGATTTTACATAGCCAAGCAGATACAACCTATTACATACATGTTCACATGATAAAGAACTGGTTCTCAAATAAGAGGATGTGACAGTACCATTTGTCACACACAGTTCATCCTAACTTTACCTAGTAATTGAGGTGACCATCTGAGTGAGTTAGTTGGCTTTGGTCACAGCAAAAATAAGCTTCTCAAAACCTTCTGAGAGGCACTAGTTTTACAACATGGAGCAAGGTGCCCAGGGAAGTTAGGCTGCTACTCCCTCATGGAAACTGGGAGATATGGGTTCCATTTCTGTTGATGGTTACATTTTAAAGAGATGGTTTTCAGGAGTTTGAGACAGACATTCCTGAGTCATTAAGTTGACAAAAACCTACCTAGTTTTCTAAATAATTTATGTACATTTTAAAGAGAGGAGAAACTTATAATTTTAAATATTCTAAAGTAAATTCTCTAAGGAAAGAAGCGGGAGGTCTCTTCCTTTATTTGCAATAGAGAGAATTAATCCAGTTTTTAATTTTTATTTGTCCTTACAGTCGTTGTCAGAATGTATGTACAATGTAAAGGCACATTGTAAGCTCTTAAATATTTTTACAGACTGAAAATAGAATTAACTGGAATGGACATTTTGGTTCCTCAGATTACAGACATCTAGAAGGCAGATGCGTGAAGAGGGGAACTTTTGGGGAGGATGCAAACTGAGATAGGGAAGTAGGAAGGAGCAAGCCTCTTGAGGAAAGGCAGAGCACTTTGCATCATTTGAACAAATGTGTTGGGAAAGAGTGGAGGGTAATATTGTACCTAGAGTATGTTGGAATTTGAGTGTTACTGGGCTAACAAGATTTTTCTAATAGTCAAGAGACAAGATGAAACAGTGGTAATTTCCTAAGGAGGAATGACATTGTCTCTGTTACAATTTGGATGGTTTATACTTAAATTGTCTGTTACAATTTGGATGGTTTAGACTTATGGAATGACTGACAGTTGAGAGCCTGGGAGTTATCATGTGATGGATCTGCTTTTAAATTCAAGTTTCAATACTTTGCAGCAAGACAAATTTGGAACTATCTGTTAATCTCTCTGTATCTCATTTTCCTTATCACTCTGTGCCTTGATTTGTTTCCTCATTTGTAGAACTGGGATAACACCTAGTCAGTAGAATCACTGTAAGTTTTCTAAGTGTTTAGTCAGTGTTTGACATATAATGAATGTCAGTAATGATGACTACTATGACCACCATCTTCTTTATGAATAAAAATAATAAATGAGTTTAGAAGGTCTGGGAATGATTACATGATCTATATAAAGTCTCTTGAGTGCCTGGTTTGGTTTCTAGTTTTCTACATTGTATAGAAAGGTAGCAAATATTGCTGATAGGTTGCACATTTAATTAACATAAATTAGACAATTTGATGAAATAAATAGACAACATTGTCATCTGTGGTGTATGGGTTGCTTTATTGGGCTCAATTCTTCACCCTTTATTGTGGAACTTTGAAGCTCCTTTTTTAAAGAGGCAGAATATATTTTCTATATACATTGCTGTGTCCAATGAGGTGTTGATAGAAATGAGCTATCAGAGCCTTGCAAAAGCAACTACACATTTCCACTACCTTACAATTTTGCTATTACCATGAGAAGTAAACCTGTGACAGTTTGAGAGAGGTGTAGAACAGAGTCGAATTGCTCCAGTCATCCCAGCTGACAACCAAGAAACCTCTAGACCTGTGAGAAAGCCCAACCAAGACCAGGAGAGCTAATTCCATATGCATAAGCTGTCAGCTTTTTGTTGTACATCACTGATATTTGTGGTTGTTTGTTACTCAACAACAGCTAACTGATACATCAGCAGATAAAAATAGTGTCAAACCTTCATCAGAAAAAAAGAAAAGAAAGTAGCAGCTATCTTACAAGGTAATTTGTTGTAAATATCAAAGCAGAAAAAGTACACAAAGTGCCTGACACTTAGGAGACATTTAGTAAGGTCTAGTTTCTGAGACTAAAGTAGTCAACTTCCAATAAATATCTATAAACTTTTCACAACACATTACATTTTAAAGTGTGTCATTAGTCTTTATTAGACCCAACAAAGAAAAATATGGATATATTATTTTAGAGCCCTTAATGTTGGATTTCTGTATGTTTATAACTTTGAAATAGACTTATTTTGTGAATTTTTATGTATTGCTTTAAAATATCCATTTTATGTGACAGACATTAAAATAAGTCTCTGTTTAAACAATGCAGTGCTCAAGATGAGACTTTATTTCTCCCCATTAAGGCAATGGCCTTATTTTCCATTCCCATAATGGACTCAAGCAGTCAATGATTGGTTAAATTACTCATTCTGCCTCTTGCCTGGGAGGCTTTTGCTGTGAGCAAGCATCAAACACAAAATCTGACTGCCATGGAACATTAAACAGGTATTCTCCTTTTAAACTTTGTGATCTCAATTTCCTGGAGTTATCCAATAGAAAACAGAGGCAAATTAAGAGCTCGATTCACAAAAATAATAGGTAGCATTTATATTGGCTTCCTATGGAGATACTTACAAAAAAAGTGCAGAAGGCACAGCTAGCACATCCAAATGAGATGTGTGTTCCTGCAGTTTCATAAATAATCTTGTTCTCTTCTAAATATTGACCTTTCTGTGCTGAATGCAAGGTAAGCATAGGTCCAAATGGGGTAGAATCATAGCTAAAAGTCACCTCTCATTAGAACGTGTCAATGCTTTTGTGTGCTCTACTGCTTCTTTTCTAGACATACTGGAGAAGAGGCATAGTTTATTCAGTCTGACTTATGCCTACTGAATAGTGAATTAAAGGGCTTGGAAGCTGATCAGTTTCTGATTCTCTCTTAACTCATAAAAAAAAAAAAAACTCTAGCATCCTAGAGAGATCCTTAAGAAGAAGTTTCTTTGGTTTGATCTGTGCGTGTGTGTGTGTGTGTGTGTGTGTGTGTGTGTGTGTGTGTGTTCATTTTTGTTTTCTGTTTGGTTGTTCACTAGCTTTAGTTTTGCTTAATGAAAGAAACAGGAAAAACGGTCCTGAAAAAGATAGACTACTGTGCTCTATGATGATGCATTTAAGTCACTCCTTAAGAAAGTTATGATCATGTATTACACTTACCCTACGTTAATTAGTGAAAGTCAACATGTTGTAGACTTTGATTTTCCCTAGAAATTTTGTAAACTTTGATGGCAATAATGAAATAAGAAATAGACACATGAACCCAAAATGTTGCCTATTATTTAGGAAACTGGAAAAGCAACACAAAGATTGAATATAGCACCAACTTCCACATAGAACTTGTTTTAGATGATCATTGCCTGTACAGTTTATACAGTCACATAAATTTTATTGAGGACTTTCATCAAGAAAATCTGCTACATACATAACACAACTAGGCACTAAATATGTACTTACTGAGGTGAAATGAGACTGGGCTGGGCAGACACTAAAGCAAAATATTGATCACTTGCATGGTCAGACAAGATGGAGATAAACAGATTCTTTGAAATATCCAAGTATTTGGCTTACAATACGTAGGCTGATTATTCATTTCTCTTATGATTATTTTGGGAAGACAAAATCATTAATAAAGAGATCTTGGGTATAAGGAAAGTGTCAACTTCTACTCAGCTCTTACATCTTAGATGTCTGCTGGTATTTTATGCCAAAGTGGACTCCATTTGTAAATGCAAGAAACAGACTTCAATACCTGTTCTGTCAAATCCCGACAAGTTTTTATTTATTTTCAATCCTTTTTTCCTGCTCTCATTTCCACAGCTTTCATATTCTAGGCTCAGAATTTTACTGTTATTGAGAACTGGCCTATGCCAAGTTGTCCATGTATAATTATTAGGGTATTTATAGTAGATTTTGGTAGCACCTAAAATTAGATGGAAATGAAATGAGGGTTAACTACTTCCTTTCAATATCAGCACCTGGATATCAGATTATCATAAAAGCAAGTGTCAGCAAATTTAGCCTTACTTAGAGATATTTCTTAGAAATGATATTTGTCTTACAATGAGAGCATGTGGTGTCTGGTTTTCTGTTCCTGTGTTAGTTTGCTGAGGATGATGGTTTCCAGCTTCATCCATGTCCCTGCAAAGGACATGAACTCATCTTTTTCATGAATGCATAATATTCCATGGTGTATATGTGCCACATTTTCTTTATCCAGTCTATCATTGATGAGCATTTGGGTTGGTTCCCAGTCTGTGCTATTGTGACTAGGGCTGCAATAAACATATGTGTGCATGTGTCTTTATAGTAGAATGATTTATAATCCTTTGGGTATATACCTAGTAATGGGATTGCTGAGTCAAATCGTATTTCTGGTTCTAGATCCTTAGAGTTAAACAATGAGAACACATGGACACAGGGAGGGGAACATCATGTACTGAGGCCTGTCATGGGGTTGGGGGTTAGGTGAGGGTAGCATTAGGAGAAATACTTAATGTAGATGACGGGTTGATGGGTGCAGCAAACCACCATGGTACATGCATACCTATGTAACAAACCTGCACATTTTGCAAATGTATCCCAGAATTTAAAGTATTAAAACAACAGAAAAAAGAAGAAATGATACTTGTGTTAAATGCAATTCCGTAATAACAGCTCAACAGCCTATTTCATACATTCAGAGCATTCAGAGATGTACCAATTCTCTGTACTTCAGGTGCTATCAACATAAGATACCAAAGAGGTTCACAGAGAACATGTAACAATATAGAAACAGAATACAGCTAGCCTTACAGGCATCATTAGGTAAAGAGAATACTCAGATGTTATAGCTGGATGCAGATCCAGTTCAGAATCTAGTCCTCAGTACCATTTAGGGGAGTGATGGGCAGATATCTCACTGGACATTTTCTTCATGCTGTGAAGAAGCATG